>NC_035444.2:162104149-162407589 GCF_002127325.2 Helianthus annuus
TGTTGCGGTTCGATTGGACTTTTTACAGCAGCAACGAATGCTGGAATAGCATTGGCTATCCCTTGAGCAACAATATTTTCAATATCTTGTCTAGTCATATATTGATCTCCTGGATGTTGCTCCGACTGATTAACCTCATTTACCGGTTCATTACCAATATTTGCCATCTGATAATATATATATAATTTTTATTAGTATTTGATAAATAGCAATTATACACAAATAATCAGACAATTTACAATACACGTATAGTCAAAACTATCGATTTCTCGATTTCATTTTATATCGCTTATAGTATGCATCAATACACACCAATATTTTACAAAGTTTTATTCGTAGTTATGTTACAGACTGATTTCACTATTTACACAACTATAGTTTTACTACCCTCCTATCTCTTGCCACTTGTCGTTCTAAAAACGCATTTCCCTTTCATCATATTTCCAGGCAATTTGTCCCCCTATCTCCCTGATTCTATTTCCTGCATCCATCAACTCTTCACCAAAATGACGAAGTTCCGCCATATTTTCGTTACTCATTGGTGGATTAGGTAGGGGTTCTGGATCGAATTGTGGAAAAAAGGAATAAGGGTCATTGACAATATTTTGAAATTGCCAATCATTTGTCCACCATTCGTCCATTTCTACAGGTTGGGAGTGGACTATTGGTTCTGGGATTGCTGGTTCAAAGTTCATAGGGAGTGGATTTTCACTAGGATAGGTAAAAACATTCGTATTGACAGGTTGAATAGTTTCACAACTTGCCAATAGAAAATCTATTTCATCCTGAAAAGTTATTCCCTGGTTTTGGTTTGAGCTCTCTCCAATTTCTATCTGAGTTGGTCTAGAACCTTGTCCTACTTCCATTTCTATATCTTTAGAATATTCCTCAAACTGTTTTTCCATTTGCCTAGAATCTTTCTTGACTTCAGTTTCTATCTCTTGCTGTTTGGAATTTTCTTTAATTACAATTCCTTTTCCTTTTCCTAAAGGGTTGTTTATTTTAGGAAGTTTCGGGGCTGGCTTTTTCCTACGGATAAGACTACCCCATACATAATTCTTTCTTTTCTTTCGTTTTGGCTTTGTCAAAGGTGGAGCATTGAATTCTACAGGTTGTTCCACATCAGCAAAGTATCCAGTGAAATCTTGGGAAACTTCTACATTCACCGGGTAAAGATCGAGGTTCTGAAAGGCTTCAGATATCTCATTCATGATGTGTAGCATATATGCAAAATGCACAAAAATACTAAGTTAAAACTTTGGAACAAAGTTTAACAAATAACCATCAAAGTTTTATTGCACACTATTTGTACAAAATAACAGAAAAGAACATACTCGGATTTATTTATTTATTTACTGGGAAGTGCTATTACTAGACTTAGGGTTTTTAAAGATTTGCATGTTCTGCTACTGTAGCTAGCATATACAAATTTGCCCATTTCTCATCTAGCTTGTTTTCCCAAGGTGATTTATTGATTAATTCCTGGGTTTCCTTTTTAATCCTCTTTTCTCGGATTTGCTCTTTACTTTTCTTAATAATCATACTCCTTTTTCTAGGAGAAAGCGGTTTCTCATATTGTGCTTTTCGCACAAATATTCCTTCTTCAGGAATTGTAGGGAGTCTTGAAGATTTGTTTGGGATGAACTTCCCTCTTCGTAGACTGACCTATCTAATTTAAGATAGATATCTTGCAGCTTTTGCTTACCCATACTGTAACTAACACATAGTCAGTTTAATAAAACACATAATCACACAATAGTAATCAGGAAAAATTAAGTATCTCTAAATACTTAATTAGCTTAACTCAGTGGCTCTGATACCACCTCATTTCTGTCACGGCCCCCGACCCGGTTTGACCCGTTTCAGGAGCCGCGGGACAGAAATCCCGTGATATTTATTTATGTGATTTTAGCAGCGGAATTTGTATCATCAGGATCGTTTTAAAGCTAAAAACTTTTCCCGATTATTTTATTTCACAATTCGGGATAAAACCCCGATAATTTACAGTAACAAGATTTTACTGAGAAATCTTTATTTTTACAAAACATATTTCTTTATTTTATAATGAGCCACTACTTTAAGCCTGCACTGCTTCCCAGCACTTTTCCTGAATTACAATAGATCACCTGAAACACGTTTGAAAAAGGTTTTGTCAGCGGGGAAATACTGAGTGAATCATTCAGTTTACTAAAATGACTCATTTATTATAATTTACAGTATTAAGAGTTTTTACATATGTTTCTGATATCTACCAACTACCCACAGTATTTGTCACTCGACCGGATCTGTGACTGTGGTCATATCACCATTGGCTGCCCCAATGAATGACGTATATCACTTAATTTTAGGTTCGCCCACCTAACGTGATAAAAACAGTAGTAATGTGCACAATACCCCACATACCGGCTGTAATTTGGTGATTACATAAACTTAATCACTGTAATTATAATTCTGAAAATAATTTGGAGTATTGTAAAACATTTGATAAAAAGAGAATGACTCACATTGCAGATTTAACACGGACAGAATATGGTTTTAGCCTTGTGAACCTAATTTAATAATAATGCACACAAAACCGGGTTAGTGATCAATACAGCAGTTACGATAACTCACGAGATCAAATTCTCACAACGAATGACAAAGTGCGATACTTAAACATCCATCGATTTAACGACGAACGACAAAGTATCACCCTGATGTGGGCGGCACTTAAACATCCATTGGATATATTGATCAGTCGGAAAATGAATCGTAATAGCGATCGAGTGATTACCTTGTTTTGCGGCAGCAATTCAAGACTCGTGTGTGTTTAATTGTAATTCTATTGTAATATTTCGACGTATAGAAGGCTTTTGGCCGTCATTTTAACTTCAGAAAGCTAGTGCCAATGTCTGCTATTTATAGTGATTTTTGAGACATGCTTACGGACCGTATGGCATTTCCCTTTACGGTCCGTAAAGGGTGCAGTCTAATTACATAGGCTAGCTGGGTTCGGGACTAGCTTGTATGACTCACTCTAAATTCGAAATTCAATCTGTACAACGAGACATAAGGATAATTATCCACTAGGTTTTGCCCCCCCCCCCTTGAGTTTTAGGGGCCCTGATCCTGATTCCGATTATTCTGAAAATTTTAGGGTTAGTGCAGAATTACTTGGGTGTCTCAATTAGGGTTTCCTTATTGACTAATTATCATCCTAATTTATGGATTTTAATGAGAATTGTTACATCAGGTCATTATGCTCAGTGATATCTGGGGTATTATCCCGGGACTTCTGCTCTATGGAAATACTGACCCAGTCCCCGGATAATGCTTTCTACAAAATGCTTGAAACACAGCATCGCCCTCAGCAAGCTGATGAAACAATAAAATTGATAGTCGTTGCTGTTGTAATTAAAAGATCCTCTAAATGGGACCCACCAAAAGTCGAAGCCGTCATCTCTCTGCGTATACGGAAGTATCGACCTGAGCTCTCATGTAACACCCCCAAAATACCACCTGCGGAAACCCCGCGAGGCGTGTTACACATCAGAGTCTGGGCCACCAATCACATTGAACCAATGATAAATATTTAAATAAAACATGTCATTAATTGCCAAGATTAAATGTCAAACATAATATCAATTCACAAAGAGTTATATAGCGGAAGCATATGATAAGTCGTTTAGCAATTGTTTCATAATAAAACTCAAAACCAATGTATCAATTATAAGTAAACCAATAGCTTCGATCCATGACCACTCCAGCACTCCCAGATAGCAAGTCCATGTTCCAAGGTTAACGACCTACAAGCATGCAAACAAGTGTGTCAGACTACGCTGGTGAGTTCAAGGTTTTGTTAACGTGTTTGGTACCAGATGTATGTTAATGCGATTCAATATTGCGTTACGATGTTGCTCATGTTAGATACCCTAGGGAGTGTGCCCATATGTATCCGGGGAGTGGGTACCCCTTAACGACCGATTGCTATGTTGCCTTCGTTAGATACCCTAGGGAGTGTGCCCATAAGTATCTGAGGAGTGTGCCTCTAACAACCATAGCCCTACCCAGATAATTAGTTCACGCCCGTCCTTACGGCCCGGTGTGAGGTTTCCCACCTAATAGCGCTATCAACTAATTACCCCATTGCCCTCCAGGAAATAACCAAAACCGATTAAGTTGTTTACCCAATGTTTCCCTTCCAAATGTTTACCAGTTGTCCCCAAACCGCTGGGACGCATGCTTGAGAAAATGCATTAAACTCACCTGGGGTTGCTCGGCAGGTTATACCAAAAGTTACTTGAATTATAAGTGGTCAATCACGTCCTAACAGGATTACCATATAAGTCAGGTTTGGTTCAGGTAAAGCACGCATGTTTCACACAAGTTATCACGTTACAGGCACAAATTGATCTTGGCAACACATAACAGTCATACAATCCATTCAACATTGTGCGAATAAATGAATCAGCCCAATAATATCCGGCCCAACATGTTGTGCGATCGGCACAACCTTGTGCGATCCACAGCATGTTGTGCGGTCCAATAAATCCCCGGCCCAAGAGAAGTCCAAAACATAAACATACTCGGCCCATGAAAGGCCTTGTGCGATCCGACTGGGCTTGTCCGACCCGAGCTGTTTGTGCGATCAGCTTTATTACCCAGCCCAAGATTTCTCACCCGGCCCAACAGTTAAAGAGTTCACATAAGGATCTCAGCCCAACCCAAACAAAACAGAATTACTAGTGCGGCCTACTAGAGCATGTGCGATCCAAGGGACTTGTGCGATAGAAAACATCTTGTGCGATTAACTTTGTGTGTCCGGCTTGTGCGAGTGGCTTGTACGTTTGGATCAGATCTTGAATGATCTGATCTTGTGCGAGTGGGCCATTTGTGCGACAGGAGGCCTTGTGCGATGGATCTTATCATTCCGGAAATCATGCTAGTTAGTTACAATCCATTTAGTAGTTTCCACATTACCCCAAATCAATCAACAACATCAACAGTTTCTACCTCTAATCATAACCAATCAAATCATAGTTTTTATTACCTAAACCATATGAACCCTAATCATGTTTTCAAGAACACCTCCTACTAACATTCAATCGGATCAACTTTGAGACATAACAACCTCACACATGCCGATTTCATACATAACCTGATTCACTAACACATCAATAAGCTAATAATCCGAGTAGCATAACATAACACAGATTAATCATCTAATACAATCCGAGTCAATGCATGATAGCCGATTATCATTCTAATCGATTCACAAGAACATCATTCAATACATGCATGTGGGCCGATTATTAGCACACAAATCATTCAACAACATAATCAATCAATCATGAAACATTTATAAGCACACTAACCGATCAAGAGGGTGATCCGATTCAAAGTATGATCTTCGAGAGAGAGGAAGAATGTTTGCCGTCGGGTTCTAGAGAGCTAGGATTCTTGTGTGTGTATTGTGTTTTTGCAAATATGAGGAGATTACAAACACTCTAAGTGTTATGCGTGTGAGATGGGTGGGCCGAACCCTCACTTGGGCCGCCCTTAAGTCCAAATACAAGTGACACGGCCCAAAGGGCTTGTGCGATCGAGTGGTGGTTGTGCGGTTGGTTCATGTTGTGCGTTTGAGCCAATATATACATACGTACATTACATTACATAAAACACAAAATCATAACGTTTAATAATCGTAATAGTTCACATAAGCACGTAAAGTTACACAGAAGCAGGTTCGAATTACGAGTTGTCACAGTATCCCCAACTAAAAAGAAATTTCGTCCCGAAATTTGGTATGCACTCACTGAGGAAGCTCGGTAAGTTAAAACAGCTAGATAAGTTAAAGCTAGGTAGGTTATATCGTTTGCTGGTTTTCCTGGGGTGTCACATCCTCCCCAACTTGAATGGGAATTTCGTCCCGAAATTCGCTAGTTGCATCAACACTAGGTTCGCTAGGTTTTGACTGGTCTTCGGGGAACAAATGTGGATACTTAAGTTTCATCTGGTCCTCGCGTTCCCACGTGAACTCTGGACCACGTCTTGAGTTCCAATGAACTCTCACAATCGGTATACGGCTGTGTTTACGAACTTTAACTTCCCGGTCCATAATCTCAATTGGTTCTTCGACAAACTGCAATTTGTCGTCTATCTTCAGCTCTTGAAATGGTACAACTAGTGTTTCATCAACCAAACACTTCTTTAGCTGCGATACGTGAAATACATCATGGACATTACCCAACTCAGTCGGTAATTCCAACCTGTAGGCCACTTTTCCAATCCGTTCTAAAATTTTGAATAGTCCTACATAACGAGGGTTTAGTTTGCCGCGTTTCCCAAAACGCACCACACCCTTCCAGGGTGAAACCTTTAACATAACGCGGTCATTAACTTCAAATTCCAACGGTTTACTACGCTTGTCCGCGTAGCTTTTCTGGCGGTCGCGAGCTGCGCCCATACGGTTTCGGATCTGCACAATGCTTACTGATGCCTCAAGCACAAACTCAGGTCCTGTGATCTGACTATCACCCACCTCCTGCCAACAAAGGGGTGAACGACATTTCCGTCCGTACAATGCTTCGAACGGAGCTGCCTTAATACTTGTATGGTAGCTGTTGTTGTAGGAGAATTCTATCAATCACGCACGCCCGCAACATGTCTTCAAGTGTCTGGATGGTGCGCTCGCTCTGACCATCCGTCTGCGGGTGATAAGCGGTACTCATGTCGAGTTGGGAACCGAATGATTTATGCATTGACTGCCATAACTCTGAAGTGAAACGCGGATCTCGGTCTGAAATGATAGAAGTTGGCACCCCATGCCTAGAAACCACCTCCTTAAGATACACTGCTGCCAGCTGAGAGAATTTGTCTGTTTCCTTGATTGCTAAGAAATGCGCTGACTTCGTGAGGCGATCAACAATCACCCAAATGGTGTCGTTCCCAGCCTGAGTTCTGGGTAATCCGGTCACAAAATCCATGGCGATCTGTTCCCACTTCCATGTTGGTATCTCTGGCTGTTGAAGTAGACCCGAGGGCTTTTGATGTTCTGCTTTGACTTTAGCACAAGTCAAACATTTGCTGACGTAGGTTGCTATATGAGCCTTCATGCTAGGCCACCAGTACGTAGTTTTTAAGTCATGGTACATCTTATCTGATCCAGGATGTACGGAGTAACGTGACTTATGTGCCTCTTCCATTACAAGTTCCCGTAAGTTGCCAAAGAATGGGACCCAAATGCGTCCAGTTACGTAGTAAGCACCGTCTCCTCTTTGTTCTAGTCGTTGCCTTGAGCCGCGTAAAGCTTCAGCTCGAACGTTCTCTGGTTTCAACGCTTCTAACTGAGCGTCTCGTATCTGGGAAGGAAGATTGGACTGGATCGTGAGTTGCAATGCTCGCACACGCCTAGGTGCATTATCCTTTCTGCTGAGAGCGTCAGCTACGACGTTTGCCTTGCCCGGATGATACTTGATGGCACATTCATAATCGTTCAATAATTCCACCCATCGTCGTTGTCGCATATTCAATTCTTTCTGGTCGAAGATATGCTGAAGACTCCTATGGTCGGTGTAGATGGTGCATTTGGTACCGTACAGATAGTGCCTCCAGATCTTCAACGCAAAAACCACCGCTCCTAACTCCAAGTCGTGTGTCGTGTAGTTCTTCTCGTGCACCTTCAGCTGACGAGAAGCATAAGCTATTACCTTCTCGCGTTGCATCAACACGCAAC
This sequence comes from Helianthus annuus, assembly GCF_002127325.2. NCBI lineage: Eukaryota > Viridiplantae > Streptophyta > Magnoliopsida > Asterales > Asteraceae > Helianthus > Helianthus annuus. The sequence continues at coordinate 162,111,864 of NC_035444.2, forward strand.
CGAGACCCTGAATCGAAGCATCACAATAAACCACAAAATCTTCGGTACCCTCTGGTAATGACAAGATCGGTGCACTGCAAAGTTTCTGCTTTAACAACTGGAAGGCCTCTTCCTGCTTTGTCCCCCAAGAGTACGCCGTGTTCTTCTGTGTCAGCGAGGTGAGGGGCTGTGCGATTTTCGAGAAATCTCTAATAAACCTCCGATAATATCCTGCGAGACCAAGAAATTGTCGCACCTCAGATGGAGTCTTTGGTGCCGCCCAATTCTTAACTGCATCCACCTTCGCAGGATCCACATGTATCCCTTTCTCGTTAACAACGTGCCCAAGGAAATGCACTTCTCGAATCCAAAAGTCGCACTTTGAAAATTTCGCATACAGCTGTTCTCTTCTCAAAAGTTCCAAGATGAGACGTAGGTGGCGTTCGTGTTCTTCCTTGTTCTTGGAATAGACTAAGATGTCGTCAATAAACACTATAACAAACTCGTCAAGATATGGCTTACATACGCGGTTCATGAGATCCATGAAAACCGCTGGTGCATTGGTTAATCCAAACGGCATGACCAAAAACTCATAGTGTCCGTAGCTTGTTCGAAAAGCCGTCTTGGGAACATCCTCTTCCCTAACCCTTACCTGGTGATACCCCGATCTTAAGTCGATCTTGGAATAGAAGCTTGACCCTTGCAGCTGGTCAAACAAGTCGTCGATGCGTGGTAACGGATAGCGGTTCTTAATGGTCACCTTGTTGAGCTCTCGATAGTCGATACACATACGGAATGACCCGTCTTTCTTCTTTACAAACAGAACTGGGGCTCCCCAAGGCGACGAACTGGGTCGAATGAAACCCCTATCCAACAACTCCTGTAGTTGATTGGACAATTCCTGTAACTCTCCAGGTGCTAGCCGGTAAGGAGCTCGAGCAATTGGAGCCGCTCCCGGCGCAAGATCAATCTGAAATTCTACTTGACGGTGAGGAGGTAACCCTGGCAGCTCCTCTGGGAACACATCAGCGAATTCTCGCACCACTGGTAGATCCTCGATCTTACTTTCTTCAGACTGGGCGTTGGTAACTAACGCTAACATTGCAGGATACCCCTTTTTCAGATATTGCTGTGCACGCATGGCCGAGATAATACCAACCATCGTCCCACTACGATGCCCTTGAACTAGTAATGTCTCCCCATCAGGGAGAGGGATACGCACGATTTTCTCTTTACACAAAATTTTTGCTTGGTGCTTAGACAGCCAATCCATGCCTACTACTATATCAAAACTACCGAGCGTAACGGGAAGGGGGTCAATATCAAACACCTGACCCACGAGATCTAGTTTACATCCAAAAAGGACATTCGAGGCTTCTATCGTTTTACCATCTGCTAGTTCTACTACTTGTTTAACTTCTAAAGGTGTTGGGGTTATCCCTAATCGTTGACTAAACTCTAGGGACACATAACTCCAATCGGCACCCGAATCAAATAATACAGAAGCAATACGATTGTTAACGGGAAACGTACCAGTTACAACGTTGCCGTCATTCCTGGCATCCCCTGCTCCAAGCTGGAACACTCTGCCTCGAGCACCATTTCCCCCATTATTGCCGTTGTTGTTGTTGTTTCCAGCGTTTTTATTATTCGGGCGGTTGTTGTCGTTAACGTTCTGGTTTAACTGAGGGCAATCCCGCTTAAAGTGACCCTCGTCACCACACTGATAGCACCCCTTCCTGAAACCCTAGTTCTGCTGGGGTGGCTGTCCCTGTTGTCTCTGATTCTGCTGGTTTTGTTGCTGCTGGTGTTTGGGCTATGGGGCCCTACAATCCCTGGCCTCATGGCCCGCCTTACCACACCTGTTACACATCCGACTACACGCCCCGAAATGATGATAGCCACACTTGTTACATCGTGGCTTCTTCCCTGTATACGAACCCTGGCTGTGGCCACTTCCCTGGCCTTGATTGACGGAAGACGACTGGCTGATGCTGCGGTTGTTGTTGTTGTCTGGCCTTTTCTGAGTCTGACCAGCACTGGGTGCTTTGTCGTAGTCGCTCCACTTCCGTTTGTTATCATTAGCAGATGTAGTAGCAGTGGGTGCCGCAGCAGCAGTGGCTGAAATGCGCGGGGGTAACGAATTGCTCTCTACCTCTTGGTCCACAATCTTATGAGTCAGTCGAACAATCTGTGTCAAATCATTGAGATGGGCTGCAGTGACCAAACTCTTCACACGCGGAGGCAACCCTTTGATGAATAACTCAATCCTCCGAGACATAGGCCGGGACAAGTTCGGGCACATGTCGGCCAGCTCATACGATCGCTTCACATACGCTTCGACCTCAGATCCAACCATCTTCAGGTCGTAGTACTCGTTTTCCAACTTTTGGACCTCATCCCGTGGACAATACTCCTCCCTGATCAGTTCTTTAAAGTCTTCCCAGGTTGTGGCATTCGCTGCCTCGATGCCCAACAACTGCACCTGGGCGTTCCACCACGTTAGGGCACCATCCGCCAAGGTACCCGCAGCATATTTCACCCTGTCCCCAGCGGGACAGTTACAGATAGCAAACACAGACTCTGCTTTCTCGAACCATCTCAGAAGGCCCACAGCCCCTTCAGTCCCGGTGAAGGTCTGCGGCTTACAGTCCATAAACATTTTGAACGTACACGCAGGCTGGTTAGGTTGAGGTTGCGCTTGCTGACCTAAATGACGGAAGGAAACACATTATAGAAGTGAAAAGATGTGTACGCGATATAAGAGGAAAAGTACTTGGTACATTCCGTACCAGCTTGATAGGCTGCTAAAGCCTCAGCCACACGGGTATTGATTAAGTCAGTCAACTCAGCCTGAGTCATGTTGATGTTGCCACGTCCGTGTCCTCGTCCACTCATGATTCTATAGTTGGAAATGAATCGATTCAGAAATTCGAAACGAGATGGAAGTCAAGTATCATACTGATATTTACGTACTACCAAGTTCGCACATAGTAAGGCAGAACCCTTCTCACGCTCGATAAGCCTCACTGGGACTTGCATGCACCCCGCGTTATTATTAAGTGTGCACCCATAATAATAAGGCAATTTGCATGCTTATCTCAGTGCCTCTTAGCTTGCGCTCAAAGTTTCCCCCGTTCAAACAACACAACAGATGGTATCACAGGTCTATAGTTCACATGAGTCGAAGAGTAGTGTCACACTATCAAGTCACTATAGTGTTAAATGTTTCAGTTCATATACGTTGTGAGTGAGTGACTGCTAAGCAAGTAATGTATAAAGTGAGAGAGACGAACCTTGCAATCTGGAGCTGAGTGTCATGATCGATCTTCGAAGTTGTTTGGTTATAGTCTGGTTTTACAAAACGTTTTAAAACCTAGTTCACTATAACCAGTGGCTCTGATACCAAACTGTAACACCCCCAAAATACCACCTGCGGAAACCCCGCGAGGCGTGTTACACATCAGAGTCTGGGCCACCAATCACATTGAACCAATGATAAATATTTAAATAAAACATGTCATTAATTGCCAAGATTAAATGTCAAACATAATATCAATTCACAAAGAGTTATATAGCGGAAGCATATGATAAGTCGTTTAGCAATTGTTTCATAATAAAACTCAAAACCAATGTATCAATTATAAGTAAACCAATAGCTTCGATCCATGACCACTCCAGCACTCCCAGATAGCAAGTCCATGTTCCAAGGTTAACGACCTACAAGCATGCAAACAAGTGTGTCAGACTACGCTGGTGAGTTCAAGGTTTTGTTAACGTGTTTGGTAAGAGATGTATGTTAATGCGATTCAATATTGCGTTACGATGTTGCTCATGTTAGATACCCTAGGGAGTGTGCCCATATGTATCCGGGGAGTGGGTACCCCTTAACGACCGATTGCTATGTTGCCTTCGTTAGATACCCTAGGGAGTGTGCCCATATGTATCCGAGGAGTGTGCCTCTAACAACCATAGCCCTACCCAGATAATTAGTTCACGCCTGTAACACCTCAAATTTTTGTGTCCAATGATGTGTTAACACGTGTCATTTGTTTACACGTGGCATCTATAACAAATAAAGGACAAATTTTGACAAACCTTGAAAGTATATAAATTCGAGGGTTATAAATGTCAACAAGGGTAAATATACTGTATAGTATCCCTAAATAATGCTTAAACCTTCAAACGAATAAATTATAGATCGTACAAATATAAAACACAGAAGAAAGTGAGAGATTACAAACTACAGGGGTTAACTGTGTCAACATGTTTAATAATACCTCTGAGTGACCCTTTAACGTTCCCAAGACTTTGTAACGGTATTATACCCTCACTAAAATAATATATATAAATTCCGCGAAGTTTCGATATGAAACGAGAAAGTTACGATCGAATTCGTAGAAGAAGGGTTAAAAGCGTCAACAGTGAAAGTTAAGGCTTTCCAATATAATTAATAAATAAACCGGGGACTTAATAGCGCGGGTAATTAACACGAGGCCCCTATCGGTAAATAACCGAGGGCCAAACCGCAAAGTTACCCCTTCAAAACCGAAAGGTCAGGCAAATCATTACGAAAGATTTCGTTATTAATGGCCCGATTCTGTAATGATTATAAAAGATTTGAAAAATTCTGAAAACATAACCCCACGCGACCCGCGTAAGGTTTAAACCTAAGTTGAGGCGGGCCGCGAGCTCCCTCTATTACGCGTCTGATTCTTAACCTTTAGGCGACCCGCGTAAAAGAGCATGGGAACTCCCATGCGGGTCGCGTAAAGTGCCCAGATGCAGAAACCTTGTAACTACTTGGCTTTTGGCACTTTTGAACGATCATTTGATCAATTATGGCAGCATGGGTGCCCCCTACTCGACCCATACACCCTAGGACACATGCCATTCATCCCATTTCAGTTGTAGAGTGATGTGGAGTGATCTTGAGCTTGGTCTTTGGCTATAAATAGCAAGGCATATGTTCATAAGTTCACCACAACACAAATACTCTCATCTGACTATTTCTAAGGCATACAAGTCTTCTTCTCTGCTATATATTCAAGCCTTAGCTTCTGTAAGTTACTTTGATCATTCATACTTCAGTTTTTGCTTAGTTCTTAGCTAAAAACTCAACCGTCGTAACTAACGGTTGTCATTGCAATGTCTTGCAAATGATTCAGTCTTATGACGAATCAAAAGTAGTTTTGAGTTGGTATTTATGTGGGTATTAAACCTCTAAAATGGTTCCCCCTGATCACCACTCTAACTATGTCAAATGTCGAGTCAAACGTGCGGTTAAAAAGTCAACAGGAAGCTATTTTAGCAATTTAAGCATAATCTGTGATATATATGTTATGGAACCTGTTTTAACAATCATAAAACATGATAATAAGTATATAAACATGTTTGCGCTCGTTTGAATCGATCATTTACCATATAGAACTGGTTCGGAGCCGAATGTCGCAAAAGTTTGACTTTTGCTTTGACTTCAGTTCTGACCCGTTTTAGTGAGGTATAAATATACCCTAGGACTCTCTTAGGACCAGGTCACATGTTGGTATAAGCCTCTGTGGTCGGTTCATGAGTTATCCGAGTCTTTAGCGCATTTCCGTCATTCGCCTAAAAGTTGACCGTAACGACCTTTTAAAATTAAAACGAGTATTTCGGACACGTGAACGGACCAAAACCTTGCTTAGTAAATTATAAGCATGTCCCTGAAGTTTCACGTCAATCCGAGGTCTAGAATGAGAGTTATGCTAAAAGGCGCACTTTTAAGAAAGTTTTGTATTTAACGGCGCAATTAGCATAACGCCCATCTAACCCAAGTTTTCGTCACCAAAACTTTTACCCACTGTGGTAAAATAATATTTTGGGAATTTTAAAGATTTTTAATAATTTTTACCTTGCTCATAACCTGCGGTTATGGCTACGATTCGGTTAATACCGAATATGCCCTTTTTGGCCAAAACGGGAGTTCTACAAGGTCTTTTGACCCGATTCCAGTTGCTACTGGTTTTAAATAATAAATAAAGTATTTTAAGCTTTATAAGCTGTTCGGGAAACTCAGATTTCCTGTAGAACTCGAAAATCCCTTTTAAAGTCTTTAAAATGACCGAAAAGCCCCTATGGGGCATAATACTAACTTAAACTCGTTACGGGCATTACGGAAGGTATCCTACTGATACCAAAATACTTTTAAGGCATATTGACTTAGGAAATAAGCGTACGACTCTTATGGTTAACCGTTTCGCCTATTTGCGCACACGGTACGGCCCACGGAACTAGTTTTCGTGCAATAGCCGATATGGGTCAAATTATATTATTTGAACCCCAAAATCCAGAGTATGAACTATAAACCCATATAAAACAAGTCTCTGAACTTGTTGGGTCCAAATCATACTCCATTCTCGGTTTTCGCCTTTTCGTGCGAATTAACCATATCTATATATCGGAATCAACCGGTTTAAGCTACGGCTAATACAAGGACCGTTAGGATTCTAAGAGGTTAATTAAAACCTTCGTTCCAGATTAGGAGCCCCAGTAAAAGCTATCGGTGACTTGATCTAAATTAAGGATTAATACTTGCAAAGGTAAATACTTTTGACTTATTTCCCCTATATGGGCTTGGGTTACGGTATATTAATACCGCTTGATTGAGCATTATATAATTCCATCGCTTAGGTGGTTAATTGATTAAATATGATTGGCTCATTTAAACAGTTTTGTTGCTTATAAGCCTTTGGGGGGTTTAATGACCGTTGTCCCGGATATCCTCGGCATCATTTTACGAAATGGCCACGACCATCGACATCCCGGTGTAGGCGTACACCCGGTATAAAGTGTCGACATTAAAACTAAAAGACGTAGCCGTTGGTTTCTGTACTACGGTTTTACGCAAACGTGGTGTGTCTATAAATCTTTAACCCGGCACGACCCGGGCTACTGAACGCATAAAAGAACATGTAAAACGTTCACAAGATCATTATGAATTTTCCCAAGTTATAAAAGAGTTTGTGCCTTGTGCATTCAAATCAATTTTAATAAACATTTTCAAATGTGTCAGTTGAATGTATTTACCAGTGTAAACTGACGTATTTTCCCCAAAAAGATTAAGTGCAGGTACCTAAACGTAATTGGCTGGTATTAGCTCCCTAGCGTCGGGATAAGCCTCGCAAGCTTGATTGCAGTATCTAATGGAACAATACCTTACTTTTACTTTCGATCCACTGTGGATATTCAACTCTGTAATACATTGATATTATGATCAGAGGTTGAAATTTATATATTTATCTTATGCTTCCGCTGTGCATTATATAATTGTGTGGTTTGACTATATTGTTGCCAACATCGTCACGGTAATCCCCCACCGGGCCCACCGGTGAGACACGTGGAAAACGGGGTGTGACAGGTTGGTATCAGAGCCAACATTGAGTGAATTAAACACTACCCTATTGTGTTTAATCTCAGTGACACAATTGCACATACTTGAGTCTAGACAAGAACTTAGGACAAATTCGGATTTATACTCCTTTTTGTCTTTATTTTTCGATTTGATTTTTAATAAGTTTTGGAGCAGGAAAATGCCACCTGTTATATTCCGAGGAAGAGGAAGGGGACGAAGAGGCCGAGGAGAAATCGTGACACATCACGATCAAGAAGCTGGACCATCTGGTACAAGACATCCTTCGATGACACGAAGCGAAGAGCCACAACGACGAAGAGATCTTTACGAACCAGCGAGGCATTCCACTTCGCACAGCTCAACGCCATCCTACCGGCACTCCTTTGGGCCAGATTCAGAAAATAATCCCAACAACCCACAACCTTCCTTCATACCTCTGCAACGTTCGGTATCGCACCGAAACTACGACGACCCTAGTCCATACTATGTAGCTCAGTTTAATCCGGCTGACTACATACAGGAACCTTCAGGTTTTGTTCCACTAGGACCACAAGACCACTTTTCTGAAGATCCCATGGAGGAAGATGAGGATCCAACTGAACCAGCTCGTGGTACGCCCACGCATCCGATAGAAGTATCTGATGGATCTTCATATCATGGTCCGCAGTATCAAGGCCCAGATAGCTTTATGGCCTTGTTTGACCGACATGAGTGGTACAACACACCATCTCATCAGACATCGCAACCGAGACATCCACAGGATCCCTCGGGGATTCACGCTTTGAGGCAGTTACGCCACCACCTCCGCCACCGGCACAACCAGTTATACCTGATCCGCCGAGGCGTAGGAGGACCAATGCTCGTATGTCTACACGAGGAGGAGGGGGTAACCACTTCAGCACTCCTCGACATTCTAGTAGTAGCCACTATCCGCCACTACATGAAGAAGGACCTTCAAGTCCTATACAAGAAGCGAACTCCGCACCTACTGCACGAAATTCGCCACCATTTGGGTATGACCAACCCATACCAGCTTACACAGGTCCAACGGCTTACAACCCGTTTGAACCGTCACAAGCACAATACAACTACGGCTATGAGCGCGACCCATATGTGGTGTCGGCTAGATATAATGCGCGCTACCCTGACGGAGCACATGGAAACATGGGACCACCGGATTACTCAGCTCATGGGTACCCAATACCTCCCAGACCTCCAGTTCCGCATCAAGCGCCACAACCACGATTTTCTCCTCCTGAACAGGAAGAAATACTCCATCGACTAGATCGTGTGGAGAGAGAGTTCGAGGAAGAGAAGAAAAGCCACCGAGGATTTCTCAAGGGCTTGGCGAACTTACTAAAGGGCAAAAAGAAGAAACGTGACCACTAGCCCTTAATAGTAGTACTACTGTAATTTCTACTTTGAAATAAGTCCCTGCGTGGACAACTTATCGTATTTCAGTCCCTACGTGGACTTATATTTAGTCCTTGCATGGACACCTATCTTGTATTAGTCCCTGCGTGGACTTGTCACTTATTTTAAAACCTCTATGGAGGTATGTATTATTTGAAAGACCCGTTTAGGGCAATATGTAATTGTATTTGAAATTTCGGAATGTATGTTATGAGTTTTGTTTTAATATATATAAAAATAAATCAAAACCATTCCTTTTACATTGATCTGCCTAAATAAAGAATCTTAAGGGGGTGAAACCTAGCTTGGGGTCTTTTAAGATCAGTCAAGATGGTACGACCTAGCTGAAAAGATTCTGATTTCCCTGTTAACCTCTGTTCGCATGTTAACATTCATGGCAGATGTGATTCGTTATAATCACGCACGTCATTCCTATACAGTAATCCTTTAAGGATTTCAAAACCCAACTAAATGATTTATAAAATCGCGGGTTAAAACACCAATAAAGGTGATCAATACTATAAAGACATCCATTTAGTGATGCAATGCCTACGGGCCAGTATTATAAAGACATCCATTTAGCGATGCAATGCCTACGGGCCAGTATTATAAAGACATCCATTTAGCGATGCAGTGCCTACGGGCCAGAACTATTAAGACATCCATTAGTGATGCAATGCCTACGGGCCAGTATTATAAAAACATCCATTAGTGATGCAGTGCCTACGGGCCAGAACTATTTAAACATCCATTAGTGATGTAGTGCCTACGGGCCAATGTTATTAAAACATCCATTAGTGATGTAGTGCCTACGGGCCAACCATATTAAGACATCCATTAGAGGTGTAGTGCCTATGGGCCATAATAACTGTCTTATAAAGACAAAAGGCAGTGGTAGTCTATGACTCTCTGTCAGAAAGAGATAAAAGAACTACGGTTCAACTCTCTATGCCTTTGATTCTCTGAAATCTCGGCTAACATTATAAAACATCATCATGATTAGGCTTTATGCCGCCAATACTATTTATATAGTTGAAATAGGAGATATTCAGATCCTAATATATAATGAAATAATAAGTTAACCAGATATGGTCTCTGTACCATGGTTGACAAATTGTCATAAAAGACAATCATATAATAATCTCCTAAATTAAAATTTTGTTATCTTCTGTAACAGATTCAAGTTACAAATGGCGGATCCCAATGGAGAGAACAGCCACACGAATGAAGATGACTATGACAATGCGTCAGTACATTTGACAGGCGCACAGCTAAAGGCTCTGATCAACAATGCTGTCCAGGCAGCTATTGATCGTCAAAATACTGAGTCTCAAGGCAGATCTGTGTCAAAACCACCCTCTAAACCAAAGACACACTCCAAACCACCCTCTGAACCCAAGAAAGATGACGACAAGCATTCGTCTACTGAGCACAGCGTTCACCGCGATAGAGAATATACTGATGCGTCCAGTGCTAAGGGTTGCACCTACAAATACTTTGTATCATGCAAGCCCCGTGAATTTACAGGGGAGAAAGGTGCGGTTGATTGTATCACCTGGCTGGACGAGATGGACACGATTGTGGACATCAGCGGGTGCGCTGAGAGGGATGTGGTTAAGTTTGTGTCCCAGTCATTCAAGGGCGAGGCCCTGGCATGGTGGAGAGCTCTGGTGCAGGCTTCAGGTAAGTCTGCCTTGTACAAAATGTCATGGGGGGAGTTTATTACCCTCATAAAAGAAACTACTGCCCTCAGCACGAGGTTGAGAAGATTGAGGCAGATTTTGTCTCACTAGTGATGACAAACCTGGATTGTCAAGCTTATCTGACAAGCTTTAACACTATGTCACGCCTGGTGCCATATCTTGTGACACCAGAACCACGAAGGAATTGCCCGATTCATTGGGGGCTTAGAACCGGCGATTAAGGCCAGTGTAAAGGCCTCTAGGCCAACGACCTTCAGGTCAGTTACTGACCTCTCCTTGTCTCTTACACTTGATGCTGTCCGTCTGAGGGCACAAAGGAGCAAGGAGGCTGAAAAGCGAAAACGTGAGGATGATACCTCACGAAAGTCCGGTAAAAAGCACCGTGGAAACGGTGAGGGCAAGAAAGGGTCGGAGGCAAGGAAGGAGGGGCAAGCTGATGGAAGACCTTACTGCAAGGTCTGCAAGAAACCTCACTCCGGGAAGTGTAGGTTTGCGTCTGGTTCACAGTCGCAACAAAGGACTCCATCCTGTGGACTATGCAAGTCCAAGGAGCATAAGACAGTGGAGTGTAAAAAGATTAAGGATGCAACCTGCTTTAATTGCAATGAAAAGGGGCACATAAAGAGTAATTGCCCGAAGTATGCCAAGAAGGCGGAAGAAACGAAGAAGACAAATGCGAGAGTTTTTCGCTTGGATGCAAAGGAAGCGGTCAAGGACGACAATGTGCTTACAGGTACTTTTCTCGTAAATAATATATTTGCAAGAGTACTGTTCGATTCTGGCGCTGACAAGTCCTTTGTAGACCAGAAATTTTGCCAACTACTAAATATGCCAATCAAAACCCTTGACGTGAAATACGAAGTAGAGTTAGCAGACGGCACGATAGAAACCGTCTCTACTATTCTAGAAGGATGTGAAATATCCATTAGGAACCATTCTTTTCCTTTATCTCTACTTCCTTTCAAACTTGGCGGGTTTTGATATCGTGCTAGGCATGGACTGGTTATCCCATAACCAGGCCCAAATCATTTGTGGCAAGAGGCAAATAGTTTTAAAGACTCCGAGTGGTGAATCTCTTACCATTCGAGGGGATACGCATTACGGATTGCCAGAAGACGTATCTATGCTGAAAGCTTCAAGGTGTTTGAACAGAGGCTGTGTAATTTACATGGCTCAGGTGATAATTGAAGAACCAAAGCCGAAGATCGAGGATCTTCCTGTCATTTCTGAATACCCCGAGGTTTTTCCTGAAGAACTACCTGGTTTGCCACCAGATAGACAAGTGGAGTTCAGAATTGACATCATTCCTGGAGCAGCTCCGATAGCAAGAGCACCTTACAGATTAGCGCCAACGGAAATGAAAGAACTAAGGACCCAGTTGGATGAACTGCTGGCGAAAGGTTTTATCAGACCTAGTTCATCTCCCTGGGGAGCTCCTGTCCTATTTGTAAAGAAGAAGGACGGATCGATGCGGTTGTGCATCGACTATCGAGAGCTGAAATAAAGTTACCATAAAGAATAGATATCCTTTACCAAGGATCGATGATCTATTCGATCAGCTGCAAGGAGCAAGCTACTTCTCCAAGATCGACTTAAGGTCGGGCTATCATCAACTAAGGGTCAGAGATGAAGATGTACACAAGACTGCATTTAGGACTCGCTATGGTCATTACGAGTTCCTAGTGATGCCTTTTGGGCTCACAAATGCACCGGCTGCGTTCATGGATCTCATGAATCGCGTTTGCAAGCCGTACTTGGACAAATTCGTCATAGTCTTCATTGACGATATCCTTATCTATTCCAAGAACCAAGCTGACCACGAGAAGCACCTTCGTTGCATTCTCAAATTACTACAACGTGAGAAACTCTACGCCAAATTCTCGAAATGTGAATTCTGGCTACGAGAAGTTCAATTCTTAGGACACGTTGTGAGTGAGCGTGGTATCCAAGTGGATCCCGCTAAGGTAGAGGCAGTCATGAACTGGCAAGAGCCAAAGACGCCTACCGAAATCCGTAGCTTCCTGGGATTAGCAGGATACTACCGGAGATTTATTGAAAATTTTTCAAGGATTGCTGCGCCCTTGACTTCCTTGACCAAGAAGAAAGAAAAGTACATTTGGGGCCCGAAGCAGCAAGAGTCCTTTGAAATACTGAAGCAGAAGCTAAGCAACGCACCTGTGTTGACCTTACCTGAGGGTACAGATGAATTCGTAGTTTACTGCGATGCATCACACACAGGCATGGGGTGTGTTCTTATGCAGAAGGGCAAGGTGATTGCCTATGCTTCAAGACAATTAAAGGTGCATGAAAAGAATTACACCACTCATGATTTGGAGTTGGGTGCCGTTGTATTTGCACTTAAGTTGTGGAGGCATTACCTTTATGGTATTAAATTTGTGATTTATTCTGATCACAAAAGCCTCCAGCACCTGTTCAACCAGAAAGAGTTGAACATGAGACAACGCCGTTGGATGGAAACCCTGAATGATTATGACTGCGAAATCAGGTACCATCCCGGCAAGGCGAATGTAGTCGCCGATGCCTTGAGCAGGAAAGAAAGGGTAAAACCCATTCGAATCAATGCCAAGAGCATTGAAGTTAAAAATAATTTGATTGAAAGGATTTTGGCTGCACAGCGAGAGGCTGTGTTGGAAGCTAATTATCCTAATGAAAAGCTGGGAGTAACTGCAGAGCAGTTGACTCTTAGCAAGGATGGAATCCTTAGGCTGAATGGACGTATATGGGTTCCGATTTACGGAGGACTACGTGATGTTGTTCTCCAGGAAGCCCATAGTTCCAAATACTCAGTCCATCCTGGTGCTGATAAGATGTACCAAGACTTAAAGGCAAATTATTGGTGGATAGGCTTGAAAAAGTCTGTAGCCGCCCATGTAGCAAAGTGCTTGACTTGTGCTCAAGTCAAAGCCGAGCACCAAAAGCCGTCTGGCTTGCTACAACAGCCTGAACTTCCCGAGTGGAAGTGGGAATGTGTAACTATGGATTTCATAACCAAGTTACCCAAGACCAGGAAAGGAAACGATACAATATGGGTCATAGTCGATAGGCTGACTAAATCAGCTCATTTTCTACCCATCAAGGAGACGTATAGCTCCGATATGTTAGCCCAACTATATGTTGATAAGATTGTAGCCTTACACGGCATACCTGTGTCTATTATCTCCGACCGGGATACTAGATACACATCTCACTTCTGGAAGAGTTTCCAGCAATCTTTGGGCACGCGTTTAAATTTTAGTACGGCTTACCATCCACAGACGGACGGTCAAAGTGAGCGTACTATCCAAACGCTAGAAGACATGCTTCGTGCATGTGCGATCGATCTAGGTGGTAACTGGGATAAAAACCTACCCCTGATCGAATTCTCCTACAATAATAGCTACCACACCAGCATAAAGGCTGCGCCTTTTGAGGCATTATATGGTAGGAAATGCAGATCGCCTGTTTGTTGGGCGGAGGTAGGAGAGGTCCAATTATCGGGACCAGAGATTGTTTTCCAGACAACGGACAAGATTGTCCAGATCCGGGAACGTCTCAAGGCTGCCCGCGATAGGCAGAAGAGCTACGCTGATCCAAAGCGTAAGGATTTTCACTTCGAAGTGGGTGAAAAGGTATTACTTAAGGTATCGCCCTGGAAGGGGGTGATGCGTTTCGGCAAGAAGGGCAAGCTGAGTCCGAGATACATAGGGCCTTTTGAGGTCATTGAACGAGTCGGATCAGTTGCCTATAAACTAAACTTGCCTGAAGAGCTCAATGGAATTCACAATGTGTTCCACATCTGCAATCTCAAGAAGTGCTTCGCCGACGAATCGTTGGTGATTCCACACACAGATGTGCATATAGATGAGAGCTTAAAGTTCATAGAAAAACCTTTGTCGATTGAAGATCGACAGGTGAAGAAGCTTCGCAGAAAGCACGTACCGATTGTAAAAGTCAAATGGGATGCTCGTAGAGGTCCTGAATATACGTGGGAAGTCGAAGCTACAATGAAAGAAAAATACCCCTATTTATTTGAGTAAATCTCGGGTCGAGATTTATTTTAAGGGGGTGAGGATGTAACACCTCGAATTTTTGTGTCCAATGATGTGTTAACACGTGTCATTTGTTTACACGTGGCATCTATAATAAATAAAGGACAAATTTTGACAAACCTTGAAAGTATATAAATTCGAGGGTTATAAATGTCAACAAGGGTAAATATACTGTATAGTATCCCTAAATAATGCTTAAACCTTCAAACGAATAAATTATAGATCGTACAAATATAAAACACAGAAGAAAGTGAGAGATTACAAACTACAGGGGTTAACTGTGTCAACATGTTTAATAATACCTCTGAGTGACCCTTTAACGTTCCCAAGACTTTGTAACGGTATTATACCCTCACTAAAATAATATATATAAATTCCGCGAAGTTTCGATATGAAACGAGAAAGTTACGATCGAATTCGTAGAAGAAGGGTTAAAAGCGTCAACAGTGAAAGTTAAGGCTTTCCAATATAATTAATAAATAAACCGGGGACTTAATAGCGCGGGTAATTAACACGAGGCCCCTATCGGTAAATAACCGAGGGCCAAACCGCAAAGTTACCCCTTCAAAACCGAAAGGTCAGGCAAATCATTACGAAAGATTTCGTTATTAATGGCCCGATTCTGTAATGATTATAAAAGATTTGAAAAATTCTGAAAACATAACCCCACGCGACCCGCATAAGGTTTAAACCTAAGTTGAGGCGGGCCGCGAGCTCCCTCTATTACGCGTCTGATTCTTAACCTTTAGGCGACCCGCGTAAAAGAGCATGGGAACTCCCATGCGGGTCGCGTAAAGTGCCCAGATGCAGAAACCTTGTAACTACTTGGCTTTTGGCACTTTTGAACGATCATTTGATCAATTATGGCAGCATGGGTGCCCCCTACTCGACCCATACACCCTAGGACACATGCCATTCATCCCATTTCAGTTGTAGAGTGATGTGGAGTGATCTTGAGCTTGGTCTTTGGCTATAAATAGCAAGGCATATGTTCATAAGTTCACCACAACACAAATACTCTCATCTGACTATTTCTAAGGCATACAAGTCTTCTTCTCTGCTATATATTCAAGCCTTAGCTTCTGTAAGTTACTTTGATCATTCATACTTCAGTTTTTGCTTAGTTCTTAGCTAAAAACTCAACCGTCGTAACTAACGGTTGTCATTGCAATGTCTTGCAAATGATTCAGTCTTATGACGAATCAAAAGTAGTTTTGAGTTGGTATTTATGTGGGTATTAAACCTCTAAAATGGTTCCCCCTGATCACCACTCTAACTATGTCAAATGTCGAGTCAAACGTGCGGTTAAAAAGTCAACAGGAAGCTATTTTAGCAATTTAAGCATAATCTGTGATATATATGTTATGGAACCTGTTTTAACAATCATAAAACATGATAATAAGTATATAAACATGTTTGCGCTCGTTTGAATCGATCATTTACCATATAGAACCGGTTCGGAGCCGAATGTCGCAAAAGTTTGACTTTTGCTTTGACTTCAGTTCTGACCCGTTTTAGTGAGGTATAAATATACCCTAGGACTCTCTTAGGAACAGGTCACATGTTGGTATAAGCCTCTGTGGTCGGTTCATGAGTTATCCGAGTCTTTAGCGCATTTCCGTCATTCGCCTAAAAGTTGACCGTAACGACCTTTTAAAATTAAAACGAGTATTTCGGACACGTGAACGGACCAAAACCTTGCTTAGTAAATTATAAGCATGTCCCTGAAGTTTCACGTCAATCCGAGGTCTAGAATGAGAGTTATGCTAAAAGGCGCACTTTTAAGAAAGTTTTGTATTTAACGGCGCAATTAGCATAACGCCCATCTAACCCAAGTTTTCGTCACCAAAACTTTTACCCACTGTGGTAAAATAATATTTTGGGAATTTTAAAGATTTTTAATAATTTTTACCTTGCTCATAACCTGCGGTTATGGCTACGATTCGGTTAATACCGAATATGCCCTTTTTGGCCAAAACGGGAGTTCTACAAGGTCTTTTGACCCGATTCCAGTTGCTACTGGTTTTAAATAATAAATAAAGTATTTTAAGCTTTATAAGCTGTTCGGGAAACTCAGATTTCCTGTAGAACTCGAAAATCCCTTTTAAAGTCTTTAAAATGACCGAAAAGCCCCTATGGGGCATAATACTAACTTAAACTCGTTACGGGCATTACGGAAGGTATCCTACTGATACCAAAATACTTTTAAGGCATATTGACTTAGGAAATAAGCGTACGACTCTTATGGTTAACCGTTTCGCCTATTTGCGCACACGGTACGGCCCACGGAACTAGTTTTCGTGCAATAGCCGATATGGGTCAAATTATATTATTTGAACCCCAAAATCCAGAGTATGAACTATAAACCCATATAAAACAAGTCTCTGAACTTGTTGGGTCCAAATCATACTCCATTCTCGGTTTTCGCCTTTTCGTGCGAATTAACCATATCTATATATCGGAATCAACCGGTTTAAGCTACGGCTAATACAAGGACCGTTAGGATTCTAAGAGGTTAATTAAAACCTTCGTTCCAGATTAGGAGCCCCAGTAAAAGCTATCGGTGACTTGATCTAAATTAAGGATTAATACTTGCAAAGGTAAATACTTTTGACTTATTTCCCCTATATGGGCTTGGGTTACGGTATATTAATACCGCTTGATTGAGCATTATATAATTCCATCGCTTAGGTGGTTAATTGATTAAATATGATTGGCTCATTTAAACAGTTTTGTTGCTTATAAGCCTTTGGGGGGTTTAATGACCGTTGTCCCGGATATCCTCGGCATCATTTTACGAAATGGCCACGACCATCGACATCCCGGTGTAGGCGTACACCCGGTATAAAGTGTCGACATTAAAACTAAAAGACGTAGCCGTTGGTTTCTGTACTACGGTTTTACGCAAACGTGGTGTGTCTATAAATCTTTAACCCGGCACGACCCGGGCTACTGAACGCATAAAAGAACATGTAAAACGTTCACAAGATCATTATGAATTTTCCCAAGTTATAAAAGAGTTTGTGCCTTGTGCATTCAAATCAATTTTAATAAACATTTTCAAATGTGTCAGTTGAATGTATTTACCAGTGTAAACTGACGTATTTTCCCCAAAAAGATTAAGTGCAGGTACCTAAACGTAATTGGCTGGTATTAGCTCCCTAGCGTCGGGATAAGCCTCGCAAGCTTGATTGCAGTATCTAATGGAACAATACCTTACTTTTACTTTCGATCCACTGTGGATATTCAACTCTGTAATACATTGATATTATGATCAGAGGTTGAAATTTATATATTTATCTTATGCTTCCGCTGTGCATTATATAATTGTGTGGTTTGACTATATTGTTGCCAACATCGTCACGGTAATCCCCCACCGGGCCCACCGGTGAGACACGTGGAAAACGGGGTGTGACAACGCCCGTCCTTACGGCCCGGTGTGAGGTTTCCCACCTAATAGCGCTATCAACTAATTACCCCATTGCCCTCCAGGCAATAACCAAAACCGATTAAGTTGTTTACCCAATGTTTCCCTTCCAAATGTTTACCAGTTGTCCCCAAACCGCTGGGACGCATGCTTGAGAAAATGCATTGAACTCACCTGGGGTTGCTCGGCAGGTTATACCAAAAGTTACTTGAATTATAAGTGGTCAATCACGTCCTAACAGGATTACCATATAAGTCAGGTTTGGTTCAGGTAAAGCACGCATGTTTCACACAAGTTATCACGTTACAGGCACAAATTGATCTTGGCAACACATAACAGTCATACAATCCATTCAACATTGTGCGAATAAATGAATCAGCCCAATAATATCCGGCCCAACATGTTGTGCGATCGGCACAACCTTGTGCGATCCACAGCATGTTGTGCGGTCCAATAAATCCCCGGCCCAAGAGAAGTCCAAAACATAAACATACTCGGCCCATGAAAGGCCTTGTGCGATCCGACTGGGCTTGTCCGACCCGAGCTGTTTGTGCGATCAGCTTTATTACCCAGCCCAAGATTTCTCACCCGGCCCAACAGTTAAAGAGTTCACATAAGGATCTCAGCCCAACCCAAACAAAACAGAATTACTAGTGCGGCCTACTAGAGCATGTGCGATCCAAGGGACTTGTGCGATAGAAAACATCTTGTGCGATTAACTTTGTGTGTCCGGCTTGTGCGAGTGGCTTGTACGTTTGGATCAGATCTTGAATGATCTGATCTTGTGCGATTGGGCCATTTGTGCGACAGGAGGCCTTGTGCGATGGATCTTATCATTCCGGAAATCATGCTAGTTAGTTACAATCCATTTAGTAGTTTCCATATTACCCCAAATCAATCAACAACATCAACAGTTTCTACCTCTAATCATAACCAATCAAATCATAGTTTTTATTACCTAAACCATATGAACCCTAATCATGTTTTCAAGAACACCTCCTACTAACATTCAATCGGATCAACTTTGAGACATAACAACCTCACACATGCCGATTTCATACATAACCTGATTCACTAACACATCAATAAGCTAATAATCCGAGTAGCATAACATAACACAGATTAATCATCTAATACAATCCGAATCAATGCATGATAGCCGATTATCATTCTAATCGATTCACAAGAACATCATTCAATACATGCATGTGGGCCGATTATTAGCACACAAATCATTCAACAACATAATCAATCAATCATGAAACATTTATAAGCACACTAACCGATCAAGAGGGTGATCCGATTCAAAGTATGATCTTCGTGAGAGAGGAAGAATGTTTGCCGTCGGGTTCTAGAGAGCTAGGATTCTTGTGTGTGTATTGTGTTTTTGCAAATATGAGGAGATTACAAACACTCTAAGTGTTATGTGTGTGAGATGGGTGGGCCGAACCCTCACTTGGGCCGCCCTTAAGTCCAAATACAAGTGACACGGCCCAAAGGGCTTGTGCGATCGAGTGGTGGTTGTGCGGTTGGTTCATGTTGTGCGTTTGAGCCAATATATACATACGTACATTACATTACATTACATAAAACACAAAATCATAACGTTTAATAATCGTAATAGTTCACATAAGCACGTAACGTTACACAGAAGTAGGTTCGAATTACGAGTTGTCACATCTCACGGCCCTCGCACATAACCCCTTTACAGATATCATCTGTGGTATACTCACCTATAAGACTGAATATTGGGATCTGGATACGGGAGTATATTCAAGTGGTGGGACACACGAATAAGTTTATGTAATTAAAACACTAATTGCGTATCTCGAAACAGTTGAACTTTGTATGAAAATTTAAGTGGACAAACATACTGACAATCTAGGTGAATTGTTTAGAACTTAAAATGTAATCAAGCTTAATGGTGTTAGTGATATGTTTCAAAACTGATATGATCCTCTTGCACGAACTCACAAAAATATTGTCTGTAAATATCTCATTTCTGCATTTTTCTTGATTCTACAAGTGGTGTCATTTACTTTCTTTCAGAAAATCCAAAAAGATTTTAGTGTGTTTTAGCATAAATTTTTTGAAAAATTCAAAAAGATTTTCGACGACTGATGTTGAGAAGCTGATTTTCGAAGTTCCAAGTGCTAAACATGAAGAACAGGTTTGGGAGAGAGTATGTGAAGTTGTTAAGATTGCTTGATAAGAGCCAGTAAAAGATCCTGTATATAAAATCATTAATGTAGTTTCTGGCAAAAGTTTCTAAAAGTTTGAAGGTTTAATCTTTAAAGAGACTTATGTGTGGGTAGAGATTGTGGAGGTAAATGTGTGCCAGGTGACAATCCTGAAACAGATGAGAGCCTGATCACGATCTTAGAATGAAGGAGAGAATTCCAGACTACGATCCCAGCAGATTAAAAGGGGGAGTCTGAAGATGTCACACCCCCAAAATCCACACGCGGAGTACCACCGCTTGGAGGCGTGACATGACTAGGATCAAGCCACCAGTCATATTGAACATAAGTGTAAGTAATAAATGTCATCCATCAATACGAAAGGTGTTTTCAAAACCAAACATAAACAAGTGTGTAGCGGAAGCATTAATGTAAAAATCCAACTTAAGTATCATGTTCTCATAAAGTAAATGTTCAACATGGAACTCAACAGTCCATGTGCCCACAATGATCGTGCCTCCCGTGCAAGCTCCCTAGTACCTATGGTCCTGCAAGGCATGTAACAGAGAGTCAACAACTAGTTGAGCGAGTTCACAGTAAATAAGTTCGTAATAGTATGTTCATGTCGTAACATGTGGCTCTACTAGGCCGATAGTATGTTCTATTGGTGGGGGCTTCCCACATTTGTATATACACTAGACTAATTGTAACCATAAGTGTTCTTCTTAACCCGAGAACAGTAGTACGTACGAGGTTTACGTAGGCTTTACGTAAGTGTCCTTCTTATCCCGAGGACAGTGGTACGCGGGGGTTTACGTAGGTTTTACGTAAGTGTCCTTCATAATCCTAGGACAGTAGTAGGTATGAGTTTACGTAGGTTTTACGTAAGTGTCCCTCGAACCCTGAGGACAGTGGTAAGCACAAGTATTAGGTAGGTTTTACGTAAGGATCCTTCGCAACCGAGGACGATGGTAGATAGTCTAGTAACAGTGTAATCCAAATAAGTCATCAATCGTTTTCCTTCAACCCCATTCCCTACCCACCGGGAATCCCATGCCTTGGTAATGGTGTGAACTCACCTTGGTTTGCTCGGCAGATACACAGCAAAGTTCAATTAAGCTATAAGGTGGTCAACCACGTCCTACCATGGTTACCATATGAGTTAGGTTCGTATTCAAGTAGTGCATTTATGTTCTACACGTATTGTACACAAGTAACGGTCATAGCATACACGTATAATCATGGCAATTCAACAATTCATACGTTATATGTTCAACAGTAAGAAATCACGTAACAAACAAAAGCCCAAATATACAGCCCGATTACGTAAGCCTGTGACAGTGTGTAAGCCCAACCGTGTGCACGTGATCGTGGTCTCGAGTCGAGACCAGAGATCTCGAGTCGAGACTAGGCGGTCTCGAGTTGTTGGCCTTGGTGTTCCTGAGTCGCAACCAAGAAGGTCTCGAGTTATCATGTACTTGTCGAGACTACACGGTCTCGAGTCGCAACCGGACCCGCAACCGTGGTCTTGAGTTGTGCTGCCTGTGTCGGTGTTGTGGTCTCGAGTCGAGACAGTGGGGTCTCGACTCGCAATCCGTGTCGAGACTAGCAGATTGTAAGTGATTTCCTTGATTGTAGCCCATTATCTCCGTAACAATTGTTAATCAATTTGGCAGTTTCAAAACAGATCAATCAACAGTTTCTATCATGTTTTCAAACGAATCAAAACAGCAAATCATAATCATTTATCAACCCTAATCATGATCTAAGCAAGAACAATCAATCCATTATCATAAGGAACATACAATCGGATCTTTAAACCAGCCGATTCTAAACTAGCATGCACCCTAGTTTATGTGTACATCAAATCTGTTAACATGTTTTTCAATCCGTTTGAGTTATACAAACACTATCCGATATATACATACATGAGCCGATTTCAAGCACATCAACATTAACAGTTTATAATACTTTTCATCATGTAGAGCATGTATAAATATCACAACATCATGCATAAAACAACCAACCAATAATCATAACACTAACCAGTTGAGAGTGTGTAATGAGGATGATCCGAACACAAGGATCTTCGAGAGTTGAGAGGTTGCCGTCGGGTTCCAAGGGAAAACGAGAGAGAGAAAGAGAGCTTAGGGTTTGGTGTGTGTAAAGTGTTTTGCAATAATGAGGAGTATACCCCAACTCCTAGTGTTATGCGTGTAATTGAAGTGGGCCGAACCCTTACTTGGGTTGCCCTCTTGGTCTCGAGTCTAATAGAGTGAGCCGAGAGATAGAGAAGTGCATGGCCCAAAAGGCTCGTGTGACCGAACAAGTGTTGTGCAACCGAGCTTATAATATTTATATGCAATTACGTAACACACAACATAACAAAACATAATATTCCATTACCAACAAACACGTCAACTAATCATGTATAATCCAAACAAGTTACATCGAAGCACACAAAGAGAGGTTTGAAATACGAGTTGTCACATTATCCCCAACTTGAAAGAAATTTCGTCCCGAAATTTGGTACGTACTCACTGAGGAAGCTAGGTAAGTTGTATCGTTTACTGGTTTTCCTGGGGTATCACATCCTCCCCCCGTTGATCTGGAATTTCGTCCCGAAATTCCGTGGTAGCTTCAGCCTCAGTAGTGATTGTACTGTTCGCGAACAATTGGGGGTACTTTTCTTTTATCTGATCTTTGCGTTCCCAGGTGAACTCTGGGCCACGACGGGAGTTCCAACGAACTCGAACAAGAGGGATTCTCGTGTTCTTGAGGACCTTAACATCCCGGTCCATGATTTCTACTGGTTCCTCGACGAATCGCAATTGCTCGTCGATAGTGAGCTCCTTCAGAGGAACTATGAGGGTCTCATCTGACAGACACTTCTTCAGATTCGACACGTGGAATACGTTGTGCACTGCACCGAGTTCAGCTAGTAGGTTTAGTCTGTAGGCTACTTTGCCTATTCTTTCTATGATTTCGAACGGCCCGACATACCGCGGATTGAGTTTGCCCCGTTTCCCAAAACGAACCACACCCTTCCAGGGTGAGACTTTGAGTAGCACTCGATCCCCAACTTGGAACTCGAGTGGTTTCCTGCGCTTATCAGCGTAACTTTTCTGATGGTCACGAGCCGCCGCCATGCGTTGCCGTATCTGTGCAATTCGTTCAGTAGCATCAACTACCATTTCTGGTCCTGTGATCTGACTATCCCCCACCTCTGCCCAACAGAGAGGTGACCTGCGTTTACGTCCGTACAATGCCTCGAATAGAGCGGTTTGAATGCTGGTGTGGTAACTGTTATTGTATGAAAACTCCACTAAAGGGAGATGTTTTTCCCAGCTGTTGCCGAAATCAATAACACATGCCCGAAGCATGTCTTCTAGGGTTTGAATCGTGCGCTCAGACTGCCCATCCGTCTGAGGGTGATATGCTGTGCTCATGTCTAGCTGTGAGCCAAAAGCTTTGTGCATTGCTTGCCATAGTTCTGAAGTGAATCGTGCATCCTGATCCAAAATAATAGAGGTTGGCACTCCGTGCCTCGAAACAACTTCCTTGAGATATACGTCTGCTAGAGTGGAGAACTTATCCGTTTCCTTAATAGCCAGGAAGTGTGCAGACTTTGTGAGTCGATCCACGATCACCCAAATGGTATCGTTCCCACGCTGGCATCTAGGCAGGCCAGTAACAAAATCCACAGAAATTCCTTCCCATTTCCATTGTGGTATCTTGGGTTGCTGAAGTAGGCCTGACGGTTTCTGATATTCCGCCTTGACTCTCGCACAGGTCAAACATTTGCCGACATAAGTTGCAATGTGGGCCTTCATACTAGGCCACCAATACGTTGTTCTGATATCGTGGTACATCTTATCCGAACCTGGATGTACCGAGTATCGAGACTTATGAGCTTCGTCCATCACAAGTTCTCGTAAACCACCATATAGTGGGACCCAAATACGCCCCGTTACATAATAAGCACCGTCTTCCTTCTGTTCTAATCGTTGCCTTGAGCCGCGTAAGGCTTTTGCTCTGACGTTTTCTGGTTTCAATGCTTCTATCTGAGCATCTCGTATCTGTGCAGGAAGACTGGATTGAATAGTAAGCTGTAGTGCTCGTACGCGTTTAGGTGGAGTGTCTTTTCGACTGAGAGCGTCAGCCACAACGTTGGCTTTGCCTGGATGGTACTTGATGGCACATTCGTAGTCGCTAAGTAGTTTAACCCATCGACGTTGACGCATGTTCAATTCCTTCTGCTTGAAGATATGCTCGAGACTCATGTGATCGGTGTAAATAGTGCACTTGGTACCGTACAGGTAGTGTCGCCATATCTTAAGTGCAAAAACAACAGCTCCCAGCTCTAAATCGTGCATCGTGTAGTTCCGTTCGTGAACCTTGAGTTGGCGCGAAGCGTAAGCAATGACCTTGTCGCGCTGCATTAACACACATCCAAGACCCTGAATGGATGCATCACAATAAACCACGAAATCGTCTGTGCCCTCTGGCAATGAGAGGATAGGTGCACTGCAAAGTCTATCCTTTAAGTGTTGAAAAGCAGTTTCCTGAGTATTACCCCAACGGTAGGTGACACCCTTCTGTGTCAGTAGTGTAAGCGGCTGAGCAATCTTTGAGAAATCTTTAATGAATCGTCTGTAATAACCCGCCAAACCCAAGAATTGGCATATTTCCGTTGGTGTACGCGGTGGAGGCCAGTTCCTGATCGAATCTACCTTGGATGGATCAAAATGGATCCCATCCTTGTTTACCACATGGCCTAGGAAGTGGACTTCACGAAGCCAGAAGTCGCATTTTGAAAACTTGGCGTACAGTTGTTCCTTTCGAAGGAGTTCCAAAATAAGTCGCAAGTGCTGCTCGTGTTCCTCCTGACTCTTGGAGTAGATCAGAATGTCGTCTATGAAAACAATCACAAACTTGTCTAAATAAGGCTTGCACACCCTGTTCATAAGATCCATGAAGACTGCCGGTGCATTCGTTAGCCCGAATGGCATGACTAGAAACTCGTAGTGGCCGTAGCGAGTTCTGAATGCTGTTTTGGAGACGTCCTCATCCCGGACTCTCAGCTGATGATAACCTGACCTCAGGTCTATCTTGGAGTAGTAGCTCAACCCTTGCAACTGGTCGAATAAGTCATCAATACGTGGAAGAGGATAACGGTTCTTCACCGTCACCTTGTTTAGTTCACGGTAATCAATGCACATCCTGAAGGTACCGTCCTTTTTCTTTACAAACAGTACTGGAGCTCCCCATGGCGAAGAGCTAGGTCGGATAAAACCGTTATCCAAGAGTTCCTGTAGCTGTGTAGAGAGTTCTTCCAACTCTGATGGAGCTAATCGATATGGTGCACGTGCTATCGGTGCTGCTCCTGGTGCTAGCTCGATTTGAAACTCGACCTGGCGATGAGGTGGTAGACCAGGTAATTCCTCTGGAAACACTTGAGGAAAGTCGCGAACTACTGGAATGTCCTCCAATTTCTTTTCTTTTGCTGATGCATCGGTAACAAGTGCCAGAATGGTAGTGTGGCCCTTTCGCAAACACTTCTGAGCCTTTAGAAAAGAGATGATGTCAACCACTGCACCACTCTTGTCACCTTGAACTTCGAGAGGTTCCTGGCCGGAACGAGGGATACGAACAATCTTTTCTTTGCACAAGATCTCTACGTGATGTTGGGATAACCAGTCCATACCAATGACGATGTCGAAACTACCCAAAACTATGGGAATGAGATCGATAGAGAAAGTCTTACCAGCGAGGATAAGATTACAACCCTGTACTATGTGCGTGGCCTCTCGACTCTTACCATTAGCTAATTCTACGACATGCTTGGTGTTTAAGGGAGTTGGTGCACGTTTTAACATTTGGCTAACTTTCAAAGACATATAACTTGTATCTGCACCTGAATCAAATAAAACAGTAACATAAAAGTCGTCGAGAAGAAACTTACCCATAACTACGTTGGGATCATTCCTGGCATCACCCTGCCCCAGCACAAATGCACGTCCCCTAGCTTCGTTTCCGTTGTTGTTTCCACCGTTGTTGTTTCCGTTGCCTTGGTTATTATTGTTGTTGTTGTTCTGGTTTCGGTTTAACTGAGGGCAGTGTCTTTTGAAGTGACCTTCCGCGCCACAATGAAAACATCCCTTGTTGCCCTGCTGCGGATTCTGCTGTGTTTGCTGTTGCTGCTGATTCTGAGTTATAGGCCGTGGGCTCCTACAATCTTTGGCCTCATGACCCATCTTGAGACACCTCTGGCAATGACCCTTGTTGCACTGGCCACTGTGGTGTCTGTTGCAATTGTTGCACCTTGGGTGATTTCCACGATAAACTCTCTGCCCGCGACTACCAGAAGACTGCTGACCAGGACTCTGGTAGTGGTCAGTCTTTTGCTGTTGAACCTGTGACTGAACTGTAGCTGAACCCTTGCTGGAATCCCCCTCCCATTTTCTCTTGTTGTCACTGGGAGTAGCAGGAGTAGCAGAAGTGGTAGTGTTAGCAGTAGCGCTGATACGTTTAGGCAGCCTGTCTTGTTCCACTGCCTGATCCGTGAGGTGATAAGCAAGTCGCTGAATATCCTGGATATTATCGAGGTTAGCCGATGTCACGTGGCTCTGGATTTCTGGCGCTAGACCCTTGAGATACAACTCAATGCACTTGATTGGAGGGTCCACCATGGTTGGACACAAGATGGCCAGCTCGTTTGACCGTTTCGTATAGGCCTCGATTTCCGATCCTGTCATCTTCAGGTGATAAAGCTCCACTTCCAACTTGTGGATGTCATCACGCGTGCAGTATTCTCGCTTGATCAGTTCCTTAAAATCGTTCCAAGGGGTGGCGTTAGCAGCTACCAGCCCAAGAATCTGAACTTGCGCGTTCCACCAAGTCAGCGCAATTCCTTCCAAACTACCAGTGGCGTATTTCACCCTGCGAGCCTCAGGGCATTCACACATTTCGAACACCGAATCGAGCTTCTCAAACCAATGGAGGAGTCCGACTGCTCCTTCAGTGCCACTAAACGTGCTTGGACGACAGTCCATGAAGTTCTTGAAAGTGCAAACTGGTTGCGGTGCGTGTTGACCTATTGTGTATGAATAGGACAAAGTTAAACACAAGAGTTGGTCTAAAAGTGTAGGATCTAAAGACCCTAGTGTGAGATAGGACTGCAGGGTATACCTCCTGCGTGTGCAGCTGCAAGTGCCGCAGCAACTTGTTCGTTAATGAGAGCCGTCAACTGGGCTTGATTCATGTTAACGCGTCCAGACATGATCTTCATAGTAAAGGTAACATAGTGAGAGAGGTTCGCGAAAAGTGTGATGATAGAAAAGACTAAGCACACAAGTGTGCTCAAGCAATAGTGTCATGTGTATCTAAGCATACTACGAGCAAAGTTCTATGTAATCTAGCAAGTAGGTAATATAACATGTACCATATTACCTAGAATGTTGAGTCTTGCACGTGGAGCGAGGCGTCGTTGTGGATCGTTGAGCACTGTTCTGGTTATAGTCTGGTTTTAATAAAAACGTTTTTCCCTTATTAAAACCGAGTTCTCTATAACCAATGGCTCTGATATTAATCTGTCACACCCCCAAAATCCACACGCGGAGTACCACCGCTTGGAGGCGTGACATGACCAGGATCAAGCCACCAATCATATTGAACATAAGTGTAAGTAATAAATGTCATTCATCAATACGAAAGGTGTTTTCAAAACCAAACATAAACAAGTGTGTAGCGGAAGCATTAATGTAAAAATCCAACTTAAGTATCATGTTCTCATAAACTAAATGTTTAACATGGAACTCAACAGTCCATGTGCCCACAACGATCGTGCCTCCCGTGCAAGCTCCCTAGTACCTATGGTCCTGCAAGGCATGTAACAGAGAGTCAACAACTAGTTGAGCGAGTTCACAGTAAATAAGTTCGTAATAGTATGTTCATGTCGTAACAGGTGGCTCTACTAGGCCGATAGTATGTTCTATTGGTGGGGGCTTCCCACATTTGTATATACACTAGACTAATTGTAACCATAAGTGTTCTTCTTAACCCGAGAATAGTAGTACGTACGAGGTTTACGTAGGCTTTACGTAAGTGTCCTTCTTATCCCGAGGACAGTGGTACGCGGGGGTTTACGTAGGTTTTACGTAAGTGTCCTTCATAATCCTAGGACAGTAGTAGGTATGAGTTTACGTAGGTTTTACGTAAGTGTCCCTCGAACCCTGAGGAGAGTGGTAAGCACAAGTATTACGTAGGTTTTACGTAAGGATCCTTCGCAACCGAGGACGATGGTAGATAGTCTAGTAACAGTGTAATCCAAATAAGTCATCAATCCTTTTCCTTCAACCCCATTCCCTACCCACCGGGAATCTCATGCCTTGGTAATGGTGTGAACTCACCTTGGTTTGCTCGGCAGATACACAGCAAAGTTCAATTAAGCTATAAGGTGGTCAACCACGTCCTACCATGGTTACCATATGAGCTAGGTTCGTATTCAAGTAGTGCACTTATGTTCTACACGTATTGTACACAAGTAACGATCATAGCATACACGTATAATCATGGCAATTCAACAATTCATACGTTATATGTTCAACAGTAAGAAATCACGTAACAAACAAAAGCCCAAATATACAGCCTGATTACTTAAGCCCGTGACAGTGTGTAAGCCCAACCGTGTGCACGTGATCGTGGTCTCGAGTCGAGACCAGAGATCTCGAGTCGAGACTAGGTGGTCTCGAGTTGTTGGCCTTGGTGTTCCCGAGTCGCAACCAAGAAGGTCTCGAGTTATCATGTACTTGTCGAGACTACACGGTCTCGAGTCGCAACCGGACCCGCAACCGTGGTCTCGAGTTGTGCTGCCTGTGTCGGTGTTGTGGTCTCGAGTCGAGACAGTGGGGTCTCGACTCGCAATCCGTGTCGACACTAGCAGATTGTAACTGATTTCCTTGATTGTAGCCCATTATCTCCGTAACAATTGTTAATCAATTTGGCAGTTTCAAATCAGATCAATCAACAGTTTCTATCATGTTTTCAAACGAATCAAAACAGCAAATCATAATCATTTATCAACCCTAATCATGATCTAAGCAAGAACAATCAATCCATTATCATAAGGAACATACAATCGGATCTTTAAACCAACCGATTCTAAACTAGCATTCACCCTAGTTTATGTGTACATCAAATCTGTTAACATGTTTTTCAATCCGTTCGAGTTATACAAACACTATCCGATATATACATACATGAGCCGATTTCAAGCACATCAACATTAACAGTTTATAATACTTTTCATCATGTAGAGCATGTATAAATATCACAACATCATGCAGAAAACAACCAACCAATAATCATAACACTAACCGGTTGAGAGTGTGTAATGAGGATGATCCGAACACAAGGATCTTTGAGAGTTGAGAGGTTGTCGTCGGGTTCCAAGGGAAAACGAGAGAGAGAAAGAGAGCTTAGGGTTTGGTGTGTGTAAAGTGTTTTGCAACAATGAGGAGTATACCCCAACTCCTAGTGTTATGCGTGTAATTGATGTGGGCCGAACCCTTACTTGGGTTGCCCTCTTGGTCTCGAGTCCAATAGAGTGAGCCGAGAGATAGAGAAGTGCACGGCCCAAAAGGCTCGTGTGACCGAACAAGTGTTGTGCAATCGAGCTTATAATAGTTATATGCAATTACGTAACACATAGCATAACAAAACATAATATTCCATTACCAACAAACACGTCAACTAATCATGTATAATCCAAACAAGTTACATCGAAGCACACAAAGAGAGGTTTGAAATACGAGTTGTCACAGAAGACACCGTGTCAACATCCGAGAGAGAGGAGTTTGTTAATGATGAAGTTAGAGAATGAGGATTCTTGCAATGACAAATACTTCCGAGGAAGATCGAAGACTGATAAAGACTGTAGGTTGGCAATCAAAGACTCGACACTGAAGACTCCGTCAACATCTGAGGGGGAGTTTGTTGGTGCACTACGTCTGTCGACTACGTCTTGTATCGAGTCTATTAGTGTATAGGTTAGAACATGGCACGAAATCCAAGAAACATGTGTTAGACTTGGTTTCGCTTATGTGTCATAGGCTAGGTTTCGCTTATGTGTCATGAACCATGATTTCGCTCATGTGTCAAGACAGGTTTCGCTCATATGGTAACTCAGGGGTTTCGCTTATAAGACATGTATGTAAGAGCGAAACCTGCTCACCTATATATAGGTTGAATGAGCGAAATCATCATAATAGTGGTAGGTGTTCTCTTCCGGTGAG
This sequence comes from Helianthus annuus, assembly GCF_002127325.2. Classification (NCBI taxonomy): domain Eukaryota; kingdom Viridiplantae; phylum Streptophyta; class Magnoliopsida; order Asterales; family Asteraceae; genus Helianthus; species Helianthus annuus. The sequence goes on from NC_035444.2 coordinate 162,142,300, forward strand.
CCACGAAGTGCTGCCGAAGTGTTGTCAGGACTTGTAACTGCATTCGAGATCAATACAACAACAGTTTAAAGTGGATACAACTGTAATCGCACCAAATCATTAGTTTCCGGCTCTTGTTTTGGATAGGAATTCTTATGATCGACTCAAACAGGGCTGAAAATGATCCTACAAAAATACGTTCATTAACATTAGCTACGCCGCTCGGTAGTAAGTAATGGTACCATAGGACTTGACAACTCCCATTCCTGATATCCTAGGTTTGTTTGGATGTAAGGAATGACTGAATCCGAAAACATTTTTATAACCTTTACTCTTGTTGGACCGTTCCGATGACCTTAAACGTCAGTAGAAGTAGTTCATCTCAGTTTACAAAGGCGGAAACAGAGTAAACTAAGTCAAAAACAGCTTTTCCTTTAAATTCTTCTTTCTATTACTGATTGTGAGCTTTTACAGAGATTTTGAATAAAATCCCGCAGCACCTTGACTCACACACACAAAACATCTACTCTTGTCTGTTTGAAGCACCCAGCTATTTATAGGCACACACCCATCCGTTTGAATCATGTTCAAACGGCTAGACTTCAAACGGTCAGGATATGTTCAAACGGTTAAGACTGTTTCAAACGGATAGGCTTCCTTCAAACGGCCAGACATCCTAAAACCTATACAAACCCTGATTTAATCATGTTTATATACCCGTTTAGCCTATCTAGACACAAGACTCAATAAGACGTAGTCAGCAGACATTCAGTGCACCAACAGACTCCCCCTTGGATGTTGACGTAGTCTTTAGCGCCTGAGTCTTTAGTCTTGGTCTTTTCTCCAACTTTGTCTCCTCATTGTAACAACTCAATCTTCACAGGTTCAAAATCTTTTCCGAGTCCCATCTTCAGACTTCCCTATTGCTGTTGATCCAGACTCCCCCTTTCATAGACTCCCCCTCTCAGTATGCTGGGATCTGAGGTCTTGTTCTGGTTCAAGCTTTGACAATTAGCTTCCGTGGGAATGATGAAGACTCCAAACCTGTTACTCAACCAATAACATTAGACTTTATCTTTTCAAACAATAAACACAAATTCAATCAGCTCTAGAAATCCACTCAAGTATTCAAGTTCAAGTTAATGACCCTGATTACTTGATTTATCTACCAAGTTCAATTTAATGAACCTGGTTGATATTTTGACGAATCAAACTGATTTAGTAAAATCATTTTCAACTTTTTCTAAAAATAACAAGTATCAATTTAATGAACTTGTTTTTGTCTTTGAAACAATTCAACTTCCAACAATGTAAGCTCTCCTCATTATTCAGCTCAGAATCTCCTGCATCTGCTTCATCTTTCTAGAATCCGACAATCAACTTTCCACTCTGGTTTGTCTAAAATAAAGCAGAAATAAAATCTTTTTGGATTTTTTAATGTGATCTAAACTACGAAATGAAATAACAGAAAACTTAAATTGCAGAAGTAAACTATTTACAAATTTACTTTTGGCGAGCGTGTCAGGGAATCATATCAGCTTTTCAGACAAATTACTAGTACCGTTAAGCTACATTACATACTCAAACTTAAACAATTCACCTCGATTGTCGATATTCTGATCCATCTTAAATTCTCACACAAACTTCAATCTACTCAGGATACCGTTTAAGTGTCTTAGAACTTAGATCAATTCATGTGTCCCACCTCTTGAATATACTCCCGTATCCAGAATCCCAATATTCAGTCTTACAGGCAAGAATACTACAATGATGTATGTACATAAATTAGAGGTTAAATGCGAGAACTGAGGGATCTCAGGTCAGAACTTCCGTTCAGCAGAGAGATATCAGTTTCGACTTTGCAGTGTGTCCCCTTTAGAGGATCTTTTCAGCTACAACAGATGATTATCAATTTTATTGTCTAATCAGCTGAGGGCTTTATGCTATATTTCAAGCATTATGGATAAAGTATTAGCCAAGGACTAGGTCAGAACTACCGTTCAGCAAAAGTCCCGGAATAATACCCCAGACATCATAGAGTATAAACACCTAGTATATCAGAATACGAGACCTTTCAAACGAGATTTCAGGGGTTACCTATATATCCAAGTAGTGTTCCCCACGAATTTCACAAGTTTGAAATTTTAGGTTTATATCCCGAATAAATTTACTAAATGTACGAAAACCTATCGACACATCGTTAGTGAGACTGTTTAACTCATTTTGACTTTCCAAATCTTTAGCATACTGTAATTGTCTAGCTGATGTACTATCATTTTCCCTATATACACAAGCTCTTTTTCAGATTTTATCATGTTTTTGTATTTTTCATTTTTTACTGTTTTTGTATTTTCTGAAAGTATAACTATGTACAACTATCTATCTCCCCCTAAATACCAAAACACGTAAAAAATCGACAAACCATCACAGATTGTCTCTCGTCTTCATCCGCAACAGTACTCTCATCAACGCTCACAACCCCATCCGACACTGAAAGCAATTTCATACCATTAAGTTTTAACAAATATTGAAACCGATTTTTATCAAAAGCTTTGGTATGCAAATCAGCTTTTTGTTCGTCAGTGTGGATTTTCTCAATTCGTATCAACTTTTTCTCGAAGCAATCGCGAATAAAGTGATGACGAATTTCTATATGTTTAGTTTTAGTGTGATGTACTGGATTTTTAGTAATATTAATTGCGGCCTCATTATCAACAAACAAAGGTGTGTTAAGAAACTGCAAACCGTAGTCGCGCATCTGTTGCTGTATCCACAGGATCTGAGAGCAGCAACTGCTAGCAGAAACATACTCCACTTCACATGTAGATAGCGCCACAGATGTTTGTTTCTTACACTGCCAGGTAACCAATCTCGGACCAAAGAACTGGCATCCTGCAGTTGTTGATTTCGCGTTGACTTTGCAGCATCCGAAATCTGAATCGGAATACCCTTCGAGTGTAAAATCGCCTTTCCTAGGATACCATAACCCCAATGACGGAGTACCTTTTAGGTAACGTAATATCCTCTTGACAATAATCATGTGCGATGCTCTCAGGTTAGACTGAAATCTTGCTGCGAGGCACGTTGGGTACATAATATCAGGACGTGAAGCAGTCAGATACATCAAAGAACCTATCATGGAACGGTAAAACGTTTCATCAGCCCTGTCTCCGGTGAGATCTGGGTGAATCCCATGATTAGTCGCAAGTGGGGTAGCAGCTGGAGTAGAACTTGACATTCCAAATTTCTCTAGAATATCATGTACGTACTTCGTTTGATGAATGAAAATTCCCTCAGGTAGTTCTTCAACTTGTAGACCCAGAAAGAATTTCATCTCCCCCATTGATGACATTTCGAATTTCTGCTTCATCACCTGTTCGAAATCTTTGCACAATTTCTCATTTGTTGACCCAAAAATTATATCATCCACATAAATTTATACTATCAGAAGATGACCATCAACAACTTTAGTGAAAAGAGTGGCATCCACTTTTCCACGTATGAACTGGTTAGCGAGTAGGTGTTGAGACAAAGTCTCGTACCAGGCTCTCGGCGCCTGATGTAGACCATACAACGCTTTGTCCAGCAGATAAACTTTATTCTTGTGGATTGGGTCAGTAAAGCCCGGCGGCTGACCAACATAAACCTCCTCTTTGACCTTCCCATAAAGAAACACTGACTTTACATCCAACTGATATACTTTGAAATTCTTCCAAGACGCAAATGCTAGGAAAATTATGATAGCCTCTAGTTGAGCTACAGGAGCATAGACTTCGGTAAAATCAATCCCCTCCTGTTGACTAAAGCCCTGAACAACGAGTCGAGCTTTGTTCCTTACAACCACTCCTCTGTCGTCCCTCTTAATGAAAATTCAGTTTGTAAAGATGCTACTGTAGAATAAAAACATGTTAAGCCCTGGTCAATTTGACGTCTCGTGCGAACGCCCGATTGCAATTCTCCTATGATTAACTCCTCTGGATGATAAGAAAGAGTTCGCGACATCACTTCGCTTGGAACATCTACATTTCCCTCCAGATTAGTAACATTCTGCTCTGCATCTTGTTCACCAACTTGGTTTGTTTGACTTGATAACTGGATCTGCTCCCCCTCAAGATCTGAATCACCATGATCAAATACTGGCATGTTATCAGCTTCTTGATCATTATTCACCTCCGACTGATTACCAGGAGCAACTTCATCATCATGTTCACCAGCATTACTAGGACCTGCTTCATCATCATTTGAAGTTTCCTGAGGTCTTCTAGAATACTCTGCTGGGAACCTGAGCTGCGACTCATACTCTCGCAAAATATCCAGCTCATCAAAGAAATCTTCTTCTTCCTCAGATTCTTCCCTCATGTCAAACGAATCCCAAAGTTTGTCATAATGATATCGCCATGAATCACCAGGATTCTGTGGCGGCATAGTGTACCCCTGACATTCAACATTCGCTGCATTAATAATCCGCTTCTCGCTTGGAACAAAGACACGCCGTGTAGGACTTGAATATCCAACAAAGATTCCCTCAATGCCCTCTGAACCAAACTTGCCATTAGGCTCTATCACCGTACAGGGTGACCCAAACGGTTCTAGATACTTCAAATTCGGCTTGCGTTTATTGAGTAGCTCAAAACACGTCTTGTTGAACTTCTTCACAGTAAGAACTCTGTTGAGAGTATAGCATGCAGCAGAAACAGCTTCAGCCCAGAAATTAATTGGTAGCTTAGAATCTGCAAGCATCGTTCTGGCTGTCTCGATTAGCGTCCGGTTTTTGCGTTGTGCAACTCCATTCTGCTGTGGAGTGTACGGAGCACTAAACTCATGCGAATTCTACAGATTGGCCTCTGGTACAGATTCTCAATTCTCTTAAACAACGCCACCAGGCTGTCAAACGTTTCGTCTTTGGATTTCAAGAACATAACCCAAGAAAATCTGGAATAATCATCAGTCACGACCAAACAGTAGGAATCTCCTGTTATACTCTTGACATTCACTGGACCAAACAAATCCATATGAAGTCATTCCAATGGTCTTGAAACTGAATTGACTTGCTTTGTAGGGTGTGACTTTTTCTTCTGTTTGCCTTTGACACAACTTATGCACTCCCCTTCCAGATGAAAACCTTTGACATGCACTCCTGTGACCAAATCGTTATGCACCAAGTGATTCATTTTCCTTAAGTGAATATGCCCCATCTTTCGGTGCCATAACCTTGATTCTCTCTCCGTTGCTCTGGACACAAAACAATGAGCCTGACCCGTGGTTGTAGTAGCAACGCTCATGTCCAACACGTACAGATCGTTGACTCTTGGTGCCCTCATGATGATCCACTCTTCCGGTATCACAAATCCTGGTTTCAAGATCAAACATTCTTTGTCGGTGAAATGAGTAGTATACATCCTGTCACAGATCTGGGAGATACTCAGCAGGTTGTTCTCCAGCTCAGCGATGTAGTTAACTCTCTCAAACGTTATAATGCCATTCGACAATGTTCCTTCACCTATGATCCTTCCTCCTTGATTACCCGCAAAACCACATAACCACCGTTAATGTTATTCACATCATACAGCAGTGCGGTCTTCCCTGTCATATGCCTTGATGCTCCACTATCCATTATCCACCTGGATACAAGTTTTGGAAGATCCTGCACATAACAAATCATCACTTAAACAACTTCAAGAAAGATGCCGATTCATGCTTCGCTAACCAGGAAGCTCCGGCAATTCAAACTGTTTAGTCAAACATTGAGTCCACCCAGGCTTCATCAGCCTTAGGTGTAACCTTGACTCTAGCAATTTGAATTTTGAAATTTTCAGCCTTGAGAGGCGGAAAATTTGCATCATAATCAACCGTAATTGACTCTTCATCCTTTTTCACCTCAGAAGTTGAAACTTTCTTCTCAACTTTTGATTCAATTTTAGGTTTCCACACCTGTTGAGTTAACGCAACCCGTTTGCAAACTGTGTCATTGTTAGTTACCAACTTCTTTACGGGTTCATTTTTCACTTTGATGTTATCAATTTTAACATTCTTCTTCTCAACAAACATCGGTGTTTTACCCTTCACATCAACCTTCTTTTGTTGAACTTTCACAGCTTCAGTCTTAGGCTTCACATAAGTACACTTTCGTGCAATATGACCAACCTTTTCACACCTAAAACAAGTACGAGTATCAGCTACTCGACTCGTGCCTTCAGACTGAGCCTGTGAAGCTCTCTTCTCAAAAAATTCTTTGTTAGATTTTGGAAAAATTTCTTTTTCTTCATCAGCAAGTGAACTTGAACTGTTCACAAACTTTTTCTTTTCGACAAACCTCTTGTTTGGAACATTCTTTTTCTGATACGGTTTACCCCCCTGATAACCACCCGACCAGTTGTTTCTGTTGTTATTGTAAAAACGTGGTGGATTAACAGATTTCTTGTTATAAACCCTATCTTTCTTTCGACTCAGATTATTCACTGCTGACAACTCTACTTCAACAAGTTTGAAAACATTTGTCAATTTGTTCAAGTTTACATTCTCTATCGGAAACTCTGAATCCGAAAACAACTTATCCGAACCCATCATCTTGTACATGACAAGGTTTGATTCTTCATCTAAGTTGTTCTTGGACTTTTGTTTCGGAATGTATTTATCCAAGAAACAACCATCCTCCTCTGAAGTGTCACAATCCGGTTTAAGCACTTTGTCTATCACACTTTTCACCACATCATTTTGGACACCCTCGTCATTGGAAGACGTGAACGTGACATCAATGTTCTCAGGAAGTTTAACATCACTTTCTTCCTCAATTTCCACCAAACTAGACTGCTTTTTCGTGTAGTTGTCTAAAATTGGCGGTGAAACTTTGTGAAACCTTACACCCGTTCCATCAGAAAACACATCCTCGCCAGCTTTGTTTTTCCCTATAGGTTTGGGAACAATGTGCTGCAAAACAAAGCTTGCTGAGCTATAGCTGTTTAACTTCAACTGAATTCTTTCATTTTCAATTTCAGCTTCTTGAACTTTAAGTTTCAGTTTAGCAATTTCATCCAGTTGGTTGTTAATTGATTCTTCTTTTATTCTTACTACAGCTCTTAGATGTTCGTTTTCCTTATAAGTTTTGCCATTACGATCATCACTATCTTTCACAATACTTTTAAGTTTTCAAACTTTTCTGTAATCTGACGGTTTTCAAGAATTAACTTTTCATTTTCACATTTTATTTTCTCATGTTCAGTTTTATCATGTTCAATTTGAGCCGTTAATTCCTTGATCCGTTCGGTTGAAGCTTTTACAGTTTTGTCACGACCAAGAATCTGATCCTCAACACTTTTAACTTTCGTTGTCAGATTCTTGTCTCATTGTTAAGATACGTGACAGTGCTACAAAAATTGCATTGTTTGGTGCAATTTTTGCAGTCAGCATTTCCATCAATCTTGTTACCTGACGCAATTGTTGACACACTTTGACTGACCAGCCCCTTTGACTTAGTAACAGAATTAGGGTCTACCTCAAGTGCTTTTGCAGCCAGCACCTTGTCAGCCATCTTTCCCAGGTTCTTTGCCGTCAACTCATGCGTAGTATCAATCAAGCCAGTATCAATTTGCTTTCTCAAACTCTTCTTTTTCTCCCATCTCTCTCTCTTCTTCCTCCTTTCTCTCTTTTTCTTTCTCTTCTTCAATCATCTTCTCAGTTGGCGTTCCCCACCACTTGTGTTGCCAGTACTCATCATCTTCTTTTATCTCCTTGATGATGGCTTCCATATCGAGTGTGCTGTCATCAATCGCAATGTTTCCATACCGATCAAGATAGCATTCTCTGTCTGGATCCCATCTATTCGCTCTTTTTGCTTCCCGATAAATGCGAGAGATCTTCAAGATTCTGTTTTCAGCAATCATTTTTCGATAACAGTTCTTCTGCTCTTCAGTACGATCTTCTTTCCATGGAATCGGTTCATCATCATTTGCCATGAATGTGTAACCAACCGTATCTTCTTCCGGTAACACTTCCTTACTCCAATCGTACCCCTCATCATCATAAATCACAGCTAGAGCCCTTGATTTGTCTCTGTTATCTTCAGACTGCTTCAATCTTGGCGGCTCGGATTTATTCTGATGGTAGATTGCCTTTTTGTAGTAATCGTCTCTAAACGGATTCTCTGACTCATCAGCGTACGCGTTTCTGCATTCCCGCTTGAAGTGACCCTTCTGCTTACACTTAAAGCACGTCACCTTCGATTTATCAAATCCCAACTTTGTAGACGGACCACCGATCGTCTTTCTCCCGGTAATTTCCATGAAACGCTGAGCACGTCGAACAGCACTCGCCATTGCCCAACGGATGTCGATAAGCTCCATTTCTTCGGGGTCTATCTGATCGTAATCTTCTTTCGTCAGATTTGTATTCCCGATCTTACCAGCCACCAACCATTCGTAGGATTCCAACACCGACGCCAAAAAGACCATTTGTTGCTTAGCCGACTCCTCATCAAAATTCTGTGCGTTCTTCAAATCTATCGCTATATTGCAAGAAAACTTCGCATCAGAACGATTTGCAGAAGATGTAGATCCACTATGAAAACCACTGTGACTTCCGCTGCTTGGACTGCTTTGACTTTCTTTGCTTGCTGAAGATACATTCTCAGCTGAAAATGCAGTCTTTGGAGAAGTTGCTTTTGGCATCATGCTTTTTGGATAATAGAGATCCAAATTCTGCTGAGAAGAAGAGTGATTGGCTTTGTAAGTTTTCTTTAGTTCCAGCTCGTGACTTTCAAGTCTCTCAATCACCAAATCTGGAGTCAAATCTTTAGGAGCAATAGTGTTCTTTAACATAAGCGCATAATATCTCCAATCAACCTCATCTGGTAATGAATCGAACAGTTTGTCAACTAGTTCTTCATCAGAAAACTTGATTTCATGTCTTGGTAATTCTAGTTTCAGATGACCGAACCTCTCTATCATTTTACACACCGATTCATTCTTTAGACAACCAAAAAAATCAAATTCTTTTCTAAGAAGCTTTCGTTTGTTCTTTACAATTTCTTTACTTCCAAGACACTTCTTTCCGAGTTTATCCCACAAATCTTTAGCATTGGAGTAATCTATCAACGAAATGATGTCTTCCCGCACCGACTGAAACAGTAAAGCCACACATTTTTGCTCGGCTACAAAACCTTCAATTTCTTCATCTGATCTCAATGCTTCACCATTTTTCTTTCCATTTGCATATCCATTCTTCATACTTTTCCAACTTGCAAATGCAAATGCCATCAGCCAGTCTTCGAATTTAGTTGCCCATCTACTATAATCTTCTATAGCCATCAGCTTCGGAGGTTTGTTGAATGTTCCAAAAGCACTTTCAGACTCCCAAGCTTCTTTCTTTCTCCCCTTCGGTGAATCCTCATTCGTATTGCTCGAAGACGTATCATTATTTCCAGAACTTCCCGTGAATGCATACATGTCGCTGAACGGGTTCAAGAAAATATCATCCATCGTGAATGTACCTGTAAAATCAGACAACACTTAGAAAAATTTTGTTTTTGGAAAGTATCAGATTCAAACGGAACTGTTCAAACGGAATGGTCTTGTCCGTTTGAAATACCAATATTTTCAAACGGAACTGTATTCAAACGGTATAGTTTCAAACCACAGTTTTTCAAACGACCACTTTCAAACGATCAGTTTCAAGCGACCACTTTCAAACGGTAGACTAATGTTCAAACGATCAGTTCAAACGGACTGTCCCTTTTCAAACGATAGGACTTGTTTTCAAACGACCTGTGTCATTTTCAAACGGATGACGTCATTTTTCTTCGAACAATTTCAAACGGTCACGACTATTTCGATTAGTTTTAGGTCGAATTTTGGTTCCAAATTGTCAAGGATTAGTTAAAAGTGAATTTAGTTTGATATGTGAACGTTTCAAGCCATTTTAACCGTGACAACTAGTTCAAATCAGAAAAGAAAGGTAGAAGTGAGATAATCCGGCGATTTCAAGCTGTATTTGGTATGAACTCCTCGTCCTGAGCTCTGATACCACTTGTTGGACCGTTCCGATGACCTTAAACGTCAGTAGAAGTAGTTCATCTCAGTTTACAAAGGCGGAAACAGAGTAAACTACGTCAAAAACAGCTTTTCCTTTAAATTCTTCTTTCTATTACTGATTGTGAGCTTTTACAGAGATTTTGACTAAAATCCAGCAGCACCTTGACTCACACACACAAAACATCTACTCTTGTCCGTTTGAAGCACCCAGCTATTTATAGACACACACCCATCCGTTTGAATCATGTTCAAACGACTAGACTTCAAACGGTCAGGATATGTTCAAACGGTTAAGACTGTTTCAAACGGATAGGCTTCCTTCAAACGGCCAGACATCCTAAAACCTATACAAACCCTAATTTAATCATGTTTATATACCCGTTTAGCCTATCTAGACACAAGACTCAATAAGACGTAGTCAGCAGACATTCAGTGCACCAACAACTCTAAGGTTATCCTACCGTCTCAAGGCTTGAATGTATACGTTTAACTTACCGCATAAGTGTTTGTTTCAGTAAAGCATGCATTTGTTCTGCAAAACATGACTTTTGATATGTATTCAAAATACTTTGTTTTGTACGTTTTACATTTGGTTTAAGTAATCACATTTTACTTACCATACATAACGTTTGTTTACACATTACATGATTTACATTTGACATAAACATTTTGATATTGGTTGTCGCAACCCCCATCCCCCTAGTACAAACCCGGGAACGGGCGGCCACGACTAATTTTGGTGGTATCTTGTTTTTGTTTAATTTGGCAGCGGATGTTACATCAGGACCGTAGTTAGGAAATTTTTTATCAGAGTAAAATACCACACTTTCATAATATTAAACACATGGGATAAAATCCAAGTTTTCGGTACACACATTTTCATAGGGGTACACCTTATTTTATTTAATAAAAACATCTATTTAATTTTAGGTAACTTTATTGCCACTTTTCCAAGCCTTCAGTGCTGTCCACTTGGCTTCTATTTGGCTTTCACATTTTGTTACCTGAAACGCGTTTTAAAAATATTTTGTTAGTGGGAAATACTAGTGAGTGAATCCCAGTTCAATCAAGTTTAAATAAAAACCAGTGTACAGTATTGAGGGCGATTCCGCAATTACATTTGTTTCCAAGTCATATCAATTACCACCCACGGTACTGTCAACCCGACTTGTGGAAATGTTACTCCTCGCAAGGCAGTAAAAAATTTTGTATACAAAACCCCAACATACCGACGATAATTGTATCCTTACAAATACTCAATAACTGCTTAATATATAATTAATTGTGTGAGGTTTTGTAAAAACAATTTACAAAGAGGAGATTACTCACATTGCTGTCATAGATTATCCTTTAGGGTTTCCTGGTGACAATCTATAAATTACACAAATGCACGCTTGTTAGTATAATAACCCATTTTAACATTAGCAATACCTTCCCCGAGACGGCATTCCAATGACTACGTCGGGCAGAACCATGACAGCCGTTACGGAACCCTAGATCAATCGGGCAGAGTATCTAATACGTATCCAGGGGTTATAATACTTACAACGGAGTATAATCTTGTTATTTAGGGGGGTATTAGACCCGAGTATAATGCCTACTATTCAGAATTTAGAGAAGGAAAATGTTTGTGAGCGATTTCGGACTGAAGGTCGATGCCTCCTTTATATAGGGCCTGATTCTCACTTTCTTGCGGCCCGCGTAAATGTAAGCAAAGGCTTACACGGCCAGCGTGGCCTAGGGGTCTAGGTATAGCTGATCCGGGTCATCGACTAGGTTTAATACGCGTCGGCCACGTGTCAGCACCGGAGCTCGCCTAGTTTTTAAGTTGTCGCGGTCCGCGTAAGGGTTAAATAAGGTTTACGCGGCCCGCCTGAAACCAATTTTCTTTGTTTTTTATTTATTTTTAATATTATAACGTATTTTGGGCTCGTTTTTCACATACGGGGTGTATTTTAGGACATATTAGGATATTTTAAATATTTTTAGGGTGTCGGAAAATATTAAGAGGGTGTCGGTTTAGGGTTGTTATATCCTCTCCACCTTGTTTTAGAGCTCGTCCTCGAGGTCTACTGGAACAGGTGTGGATATTTCCTTTGCATTTCTGATTCAAGCTTCCACGTGTATTCTGGTCCTCTTTTGGAGTCCCACTTCACTTTGACCAGAACTAATCTTTTATGTTTAAGGTTCTTGACTTTCCTATCTTCAATCTGTGGGGGTCTTTCTACAAATTTGTGTTGTTCACTTACCTCTATGTCCTTAAGAGGTACTATGAGTGATTCATCAGCTAAGCATTTCTTGAGATTAGATACATGAAATACATCATGTATTCCTGTCATTTCCTCTGGCAGTTGTAGCTGATAGGCTACAGGTCCTATTCTTCTAATAATCTCAAAAGGTCCAATATACCTGGGACTTAGCTTCACTCGTTTGATGAATCTTACCACTCCTTTCCAAGGAGAGACTTTTAATAATACCTTATCACCTACCTGAAATTCTAACGGTTTGCGTCTATTATCAGCATAGCTCTTTTGTCGATCACGTGCTGCTTTTAGTCGTTCCTTGACTTGAATGATCTTGTCGGTTGTTTCCTGCACTATCTCAGGTCCAGATAGTTGCTTTTCCCCGATTTCTGCCTAACAGACTGAGGTTCTACACTTTCGTCCATAGAGTGCTTCGAATGGTGCAGCATTGATACTTGTGTGATAACTGTTATTATAAGAAAATTCTATTAAAGGTAAGTGATCGTCCCAATTACCTCCGAAATCAATTACACAAGTTCTAAGCATGTCTTCCATTGTCTGAATTGTCCTTTCGCTTTGTCCGTCCGTTTGAGGATGATAAGTTGTGCTTAGATTCAGCTTGGTTCCCATTGCTTTTTGGAAACTTGCCCAGAAATGAGAGGTAAAACGGCTATCCCTATCAGAAACAATTGATAAAGGAATTCCATGTAATGAAACTATTTCATTTACATATAATTTAGCTAGCTGTTCCATGCTGAAAGTTTCTTTCATTGGTAGGAAATGAGCTGACTTGGTTAACCTATCTACAATTTCCCAAATTGTATTATTACCTTTTCTTGTTTTGGGTAACTTGGTAACAAAATCCATTGTTATCAATTCCCATTTCCATACTGGCATCTCTAGTTGTTGCAGCAATCCTGAGGGTTTCTGATGTTCAGCTTTGACTTGTGAACAAGTTAAACATTTAGAAACATAAGCTGCTATATCCTTTTTCATTCCTATCCACCAGAAATTTTTCCTTAAATCCTGGTACATCTTATCACTTCCTGGATGCATCGTATACTTAGAGTTAGGAGCTTCTTCTAATATACGATGGCGTAGGTTTCCTGATCTAGGTATCCATATTCTTTTTTTATGGAATCTCCAAATTCCATCTGTTCCTTCTTTTAATTCTTTATTCATTCCTTTTAGTTTTTCAGTATCATCCTTGATTACTGATTCTTGTGCTTTTCTAATCTGATCATTTAAATCTACTTGTAGATTTAATTTAAAAGAACGTACCCTTTTCGGCTTTTCATGATACTTTCGACTTAAAGCATCAGCTACTACATTGGCTTTTCCTGCGTGATACTGGATATTGCAATCATAATCACTATGTATCTCCATCCAGCGTCTTTGTCTCATATTTAACACTTTTTGCCCAAAAAACGTACCTTAAACTCTTATGATCAGTGAATATGGTAAACTTACTACCATAAAGGTAATGTCTCCAAATCTTAAGAGCAAAAATTATAGCTCCTAATTCTAAATCATGGGTTGAATAATTTTCTTCATGATTCTTAAGTTGTCTAGATGCGTAAGCTATAACCTTTTGACGTTGCATTAATACACATCCATAACCTAACTTAGAAGCGTCACAATAGACTACAAAGTCCTAAGTTCCTTCTGGTAACGCTAGTATGGGTGCATGGGTTAATCTTTGCTTAAGAATTTTAAAAGCTTCTTCCTGTTTTGGTCCCCATTCAAACTTAATGGATCTACAGGTTAACTTAGTTAAGGGGATGGCTATTCTAGAAAAGTCTCGAATAAACTTTCTATAATAACCGGCCAATCCTAAGAAACTTCTAACCTTGGTTGGCGACTCAGGGGTTTTCCATTTGGTAATCGCCTCGATTTTTGTTGGATCCACATGAATTCCTTCATGATCGACTAAGTGTCCAAGAAACTGTACCTGTTCTAACCAAAACTCGCACTTTGAAAATTTAGCGTAAAGCTTTTCCCTTCTTAATAGACTTAGAAGTGCGTGCAAATGCTTTGCATGCTCCTCTTTACTCTTAGAGTAAATTAGAATATCATCAATAAAAACAATTATGAATTTATCCAAATATGGTTTACATATTCGGTTCATCATGTCCATAAATGTAGCTGGGGCATTGGTTAAACCAAATGGCATGACAGTAAATTCATAATGGTCATACCTTGTTCTAAACGCGGTTTTAGGAATGTCCTCTTCCTGTACCTTTAATTGATGATATCCTGATCTTAAATCGATTTTAGAGAAAAATCGAGCTCCTTGCAGTTGATCGAACAGATCATCGATTCTTGGTAATGGGTACCGGTTCTTAATCGTGACCTTGTTCAATTCACGGTAGTTAATGCACATACGCGTCGATCCCTCCTTCTTTTTGACGAATAAAATCGGTGCTCCCAATGGCGATGAGCTTGGTTGTATGAATCCTTTCTCCAATAATTCGTCTAATTGTGTCTTCAGCTCTTGCATTTCAGCGGGCGCCAAACGATAAGGTGCTTTGGCTGTAACAACCCTCGGTAAAACCAACACCCTCATAATATTTCTGACACCCTAAGTATATCTTAAAATGTCCCAATATGTCTTTATATACACCCCATATAAGAAAAACCGAGCCCGAAATATATAAAATAGTATTTAAAATAAATAAAAGTTTTAATCTAGTGCTGAGGCGGGCCGCGTAGACCCACCCCAACCCTTATGCGGGCGGTATAAGGGTTAGAACCGGATTCCTTTAATTTTCTTTAGTTTAGACGGGCCGCGTAAGACCCCCGTTTAGTTAACGCGGGCCGCAAGAGATCAAGATAAGTGGCGCAGCCCGGTGATGACACTTGTCATCATCGTGGCTAAGCTAGGCGATGACCCGGATCACCAAAACCCTACTCGGGCTAGTACGCAGGCCACGTAAGCCCCGCTTATCTTTTACGCGGGCCGCGTGAGAGTCCACTTCAGCAAGTATAAATAGAAGGCATCGGATTTCATTTCGAATTCGCGCACAACGATTTCTTTCTCCCAAATTCTGATAGTAGGCCTATAATACACGGGTATTATACCCCCTAATTAGCGAGGTTCTGCTCCGTTGTAAGTATTATAACCCCAGTTTCGTAATAGATACGCTGCCCGATTGATTTAGCGTTCCGTAACAACTGTCGTGGTTCTGCCCGACGTAGTTGTTGGAATACCGTCTCGGGGAGGGTATCATTAATATTTTCAAAGGGTTATGATACTAACCTATGTACATTTGTATAAATTATAGATTATTCCCAGGAAACCCTTACGCGAAGTCTAAGATAGCAACGTGAGTTTATCCTCTTTTTGTTAACCTTTTTGGAATATTTTACAAAACCTTAATTATTTTACAATGTGATTAAGCGGTGATTGAGTCTTTGTAGTTCTTCAATTACTGCCGGTATGTTGGGGTTTTGTATACAAAATTTACTACTGCGAGTAGTATGTCGGATGACAGTACGTTACCATTGGACGATGAGTTAGCCAATGTGTAATATGACCCGCAAGTCAGGATTGACAGTACTGAATGAGTAATTGTGTAGAAATAAACAATGTGATCACTCTCAATACTGTTTTACTTAATAAAATGTTTCTTGATTAAACTGGGATTCACTCACCAGTTTCTCCCACAGACAAAAATGTTTTTAAAACGCGTTTCAGGTAACACAATGTGACAGCCAATTAGTAAAAAGCCAGCTGGAGAGCACTGAAGGCTTGGGAAAAATGTGGCTATAAAAGTTACCAAATAAACGATATTTTAAATTCAATAAAAGAGGGTTTATCCCTATAAATGTATTGTAATACGAAACTTGGGTTTTGCCCCATGTGATTATTAATATTAAATATGGTGGTTTTACTCTGATAAACATTTCCTAACTACGGTCCTGATGTAATTTCCGCTGCCAAATTAACAAGCTGATACCACCAGATTTCTGAGTTCGCGTCCGCCCATTCCCGGGACAGATAAGGGATTGGGGTTTGCGACAGAAGGTGGTATCAGAGCCTAGCCACTGGTCTAAGCCAAAGAAGTGTTCTGCTGACACTTAAATTCTAAATTTTGTGTTAGGAAATAAATTACGGAAATACGTGCGTAACTGTATTTATTTGTTATGTGTTATTTGACTATTTGTTAGTTTACAGTATGAGTGATCAAGGACCCTCAGACATGAGTCATCAGTTGTCTGATTCACCTAGGAGTGAAGGTACCTCTTCATAGCCTGCCCTTTTTGGGTATTCTGCTGATCAGGAAGAAGGAATATTTGCTTTTAAAGCCCAGTCTGAAGAGCCCTTCCCTCATAAAAAGAGAGGATGGTTCAGTAAGGAAGCCTTTGCACGTAGGAAAAGAATGCGAAAGTTGCAACAACAAAGAATTTTAGCAGCCGCTAAGCAAGAGTCAGATGCCCATACACAGGATATGCTTAATAGAAGCCTAGCCAATTTCCATATCCTAGCTACCACTGCTGCTGACCCAAGTCTGGAACAACTAATAGCCCCACAACCACAAAACCCAAACCAACCTATGGAGATAGAAAACCTTGAAAACCAAGTGGAGATGCATGATTTCAACCCAGAGGAAATACCTAGGATACCGGTTCCTAATCCCTTAGACCCAAATTACGATCCCTGGTGGGATGATAATAGGGATTTTTTACAACGTTACCCGATACAGGAAGACACACCCATACAGAACATAGGAGCCTATCCAGGTATGGACCCTTTAGATCCCTATTACCACAATGAATATATTAGGGAAATCTTAGAAGATCCTTACCAATTTCAGGCACTTTCACCCCCATATCAGGAACCCGCACCCCAGATTCCGAACCCAGTCCTAGAACCTGCACCCCCAATGAGTGCAGAAAACGTCCAAGAACTTAGGACATTTGGTGACGAAATTTTAGAAAGCAGTGAAAGAATGCGTCAGGTGGGAGAGCGTCTCGTATGGAAATACGATGAACGCAATATGGATTTTTGGATAAATCTATATCCGTGATGTGATGGAGGAAACGATAATAGTAATAATAATATAATATAATATAATAAAAATAAAATAAAATATGTGTGTACCGATGCATATTACTATTAGTGTGATTCTATTTCTGTTGGTATTGTAATTTTTATTTCAGTACTAGTGTGTAATAGATGCATAATAGTATATGGAAATAGAGTAAAAGTCACAATGATTGACGTTTTTGGCTAGATTGCGTGTTATGTGATTAACTATATTAAATATTATCTTGTGATATTAATATGGGATAAATGTTTAAAATTCAGATGGACAACGAAGTGAATCAGGAAAACCAGAATGATAATCTGAATAACGAGAATCCGAACAATAACAATGGAAACCAAATGGATAATAGTGTCGTTCAACATATAGTGGCACAAGGAATTATAGATGCAATGCCATTTATTATTCAAACGGTTCAAGAAGCGAATAACAAGAGTAAGCATAGCACTAAGCGACCAATTGAACCAGAACACAGCGTGAACAATGGACCCGTACTTCAGGCGCCCATTCCCAAAAGAAGAAGAACCATGCCATATGGTTGTTCTTACAAAGAATTCTGGTGCTGCAAACCAATAGAATTCTCGAGCAATGAAGGACCCATTGCAGCTCTACGCTGGATAGAGAAAACTGAGGCTGTTCTAAAAATAAGCAAGTGTGCGGAAAAGATAAAATATTGTTTGCTTCTAATCTATTTAAGAATTCAGCACTAGAATGGTGGAACACTATCCTCCAATCAAGAGGAAGTGATAGAACCTACAATATGGAATGGGAAGAATTTAAAAACAAGGTAGAAAGGAAATTCTGCCCACCCAATGAGAAGGAACAGATAGAAAACAATTTCTTAAATCTTAGGATGACTGGCGTAGATAGTAAGGGGTACACTAAGTTATTCTTTGAATATGCTAGAATAGTGCCAACCCTTGCTTCACCTGAACCAGTGTTAATCTCCCGTTATATCTGGAGATTAATTGGGGAAACAAGACATGTAGTCAAGGCAACTAGACCTCAAACCATAGAAGAAGCTGTAGAACTAGCAAATACCTTGACTGATGAATTAGTCCATACCCGAGAAGAAGATCAAAGAAGGAACCTAACCCAGAAGCTCACACAAGAATTTCGTTCTGGAAATTTTAATCGTGGGAAAAATATAGGTTCTACCTCTACATCTTACTGTAAAAATTGCAAAAGAAAGCATTCAGGAAGATGCTCCATATATTGTAACTTTTGCAAAATATCGGGACACAAGGAAGAAAACTGCAGGAAGAAAGCTAACAACAGGATATGTTACAACTGTGGAGAACAAGGTCATATCAAGCCTAATTGTCCAAAATTAGCTCCGGCTACAAACAACAAGAATACTCAAAATGCTAGAGTATTTGTTCTAATTGCAGATGAAGCCAAGATGATTCCAGATGTAATAGCTGGTACGTTTTTAGTTAATGATATTTTTGCTAAAGTATTATTTGACTCTGGTGCAAACCAAAGTTTTATTAATACATCATTTTGCAAATTCCTAAATCAATCATTAACTAAACTACCTCAAGAATGCTTAGTAGAAACAGCTAATGGAGAAACTGTTAGAATTTCTGAAATCTTGCAGGGAGCAAGCATAGAAAATTTAAATCAGAAATTTATTGCAAACCTTTATCCCATGAATCTGGCAGGATTCGATGTTGTTTTAGGAATGGATTGGTTAATACCCAATAAAGCCAGTATTTTATATGATCAAAAGTCAATTCAAATAAATTCACCAAAAGGTAAGATGATCACAATTAAAGGAGATAAACCATCTAGAACAACAAAATTCATCTCTGTGATGAAAACTGCAAGTTACATAAGAAAAGGATTATTAGTGTATTTGATTTCCATAATCACTAACACTAAAGGAAAGGATTTAAAAGATATTCCAGTAGTATCTCAATTTTCAGATGTATTTCTAGAAGAATTTCCAGGGCAACCTCCAGATAGGGAAGTCGAATTCAGAATCCATTTAATACCAGGAATATCACTAATTGCCAAAGCACCCTATCGTTTGGCACCCGCTGAAATGCAGGAACTGAAGAAACAATTAGACGAATTGTTAGAAAAAGGATTTATACAGCCAAGCTCATCGCCGTGGGGAGCGCCAATACTGTTTGTTAAAAAGAAGGACGGATCAATGCGTATGTGCATTGACTACCATGAATTGAACAAAGTCATGATTAAGAATCGGTACCCATTACCAAGAATCGATGATCTGCTCGATCAACTACAAGGAGCTCGATTTTTCTCTAAAATCGATTTAAGATCAGGATATCATCAATTAAAGGTACAGGAAGAGGACATTCCTAAGACCGCATTCAGAACAAGGTATGGCCATTATGAATTTACTGTCATGCCATTTGGCTTAACCAATGCCCCAGCTGCATTTATGGACATGATGAACCGAATATGTAAGCCATATTTGGATAAATTCATAATTGTTTTCATAGATGATATTCTAATTTACTCTAATAGTAAAGAGGAACATGCAAGGCATTTGCACGCACTTTTAAGTTTATTAAGAAAGGAAAAGCTTTATGCTAAATTTTCAAAGTGCGAGTTTTGGTTAGAACAGCTGCAATTTCTTGGACACCTAGTAAATCATGAAGGAATTCACGTGGATCCCACAAAGATCTAGGCAATTACTAAATGTAAAACCCCTGAGTCACCAACCAAGGTCAGAAGTTTCTTAGGATTGGCTGGTTATTATAGAAGGTTTATTCGAGATTTTTCTAGAATAGCCATTCCTTTAACTAAGCTAACCTGTAAATCTGTTAAGTTTTAATGGGGATCAAAACAAGAAGAAGCCTTTAGAATCCTTAAGCAAAGATTAACCCATGCACCCATACTAGCGTTACCAGAAGGAGCTGAAGGCTTTATAGTATATTGTGACGCTTCTAAATTAGGTTATGGATGTGTGTTAATGCAACGTCAAAAGGTTTAGCCTATGTGTAACACCCCGAAAATATAAATTTGTTATTATAAATACAATATTGGTAAATAAACAAAATGAATTAACCAGGAACAGAATAACCTAGTTAGAGGAAAAGCCTTGTAGGGGCATGCTAATGAGTTAAAACACCTAAGATAAAAACCTGATAATAGATGGGGGACTAAAGATGTTAAGTTTGAAACTTAACTTATTAAAAACAAAATAAAAACACCAAACACACACATTGAGTGTGTGTCTGGATCAAATAGAATACAGGAGGCGACCAAGAACCTCCATCAAACCCTAAATCACACAAAACTCACAAATTGGAGGCACAAATCAGTTCCAAAACGAAATTCGAGCTTAGATTGGTGATCTCCACTGTAAGGGGATCATAAGGTATGTGAATTTTATAAGAAATCTCTACTTGAATTTCTGGATGAACTTAGAGAATTCGAAATTTGTTGTTGCATGAATGATATATGAATGATATAGGAATAATATTGTGTCTAGGAGTGAACCCTAGACAATTATATGTTGAAATCATGCTTAATTCTTGTAAATTCCATAAACACCAATGAAGGTGATTAGTGGGTTTTGTGGGAACTTGACAAACACTAGGATTTTGGTTGTTGTTCTAGTGTAATCTGATTTTTATGAAGTAATTTCTAGTTGGTTGATGTTAAAATTGATAGGAAATTGTTCGAATGACGTTAATCTTGGCTATATAACAAGTTATGAACTTGATAATGAATTGTGAGAAATTTGTGCCTTTAAGGTGTTTGTAAAAATGCCTCAAAGAAGGCTTAGAACTGAAATTAGAGCTAAAACGCATATTTGTAAAGTTTCGGCAAACTATGCGATATATGTTAAGAAATGAGTTCTAAATAAATTGTGATTGAACTCTATAGGCAAGGAAACCGGGACGTCAAGCGGACAAGCCGGTGGTGATACGCGCTTGAAGGGAGTGATTTGAAGGTACGTAACTATTAGTTTCGTTACGTTATGCAAGAATGTTTAATTATAGCTTGTTAATAGTATCGTGGTGTGATATGCGCGTTTGATGTGTCATTGAAGTGACGAAGTTCACTCGATAGATCAAACAGATCAAATTTAATGATTAGAGTATGTTTGGTAAGCCGTGGAAGTGACGAAGTTCACTCGGCAAACCAAATGGGTCAAAGTAAATGGTTAAAGTATGGTGGGAATAAACCATACGGGTTGAAATGAACGGTTAGAATCGTTCGGTGTATCATAGAGAACGGGTCAAAATATTGGTTAGAAATAGTTTGGCTTGACATTAAAGTGAGGATTTTCACTCGTCAACCAAACGGGTCAAAACTATGTCTTTATCGATTCTTGCGCGCAAAGATTTGAAAGTCTCATATTGCGCTAGAGCTAGATAGCAATTTTAGCAATGAATGGTTATACTAAGTTAAGGTTATGAATCCGTGTTATCGGGTCAAATGGTAGAAACTAGTTGTAAGAATTGTATAAAGTGGCAATGCTTGAATCTATAGAAAACAAGCACGAAATTCGAATACAAGCGTAAAGCCATGTAATGGTACGGATACGCCAAGAATTTCTAGCCCGGGGAATGGGTAAATAAGATTAGAATGCCAAAGAATAAATTGGAGAACAAATTGCACACATAGTTAATGGGTCGAATAATCGAAACAAGGATTTTGTGGGCCATTCATTCATAATCCGGGTTTCGTTAAGTGAAATTTATATAGTTAGATCCGAAATTTTAATACGGACATATAGGAAAAAGAATCAGCTAAAACGGATATGTAAATAAAAAGTTATGGAGAATTAAGCAAAACAAAAATATATATAAGAAGGCTGAGCTGGGCGAACCGTGGGCCACAGTCCTGAACCGTGGCTCACAGTCTGGCAATTCTGTTTTGAGATGGGCGAACCGTGGGCCACAGTCCTGAATCGTGGCTCACAGTCTGGCAGTTCTGTTTTGAGTTGGGCGAACTGTGGGCCACAGTCCTAAACCGTGGCTCACAGTTTGGCAGTTAATTTGTTTGTTTTTCATTATTTAAGCAATAAAACTCGTTTTTACTTAATATTAAGATGACAAAACTAACGATTATTGTGGTTTTGACCATAGGTGATGCTCGTTTGTTGTGGATGTTGATCAAGCAAGGGAATCAAGAACCAAACACAAGTTTTGAATGCTTCCGCGCTAATCTAATCTAGTTTAAAACATGTTGTTTTGTAAACTCTTTTGAATGTTGAACATTTTAATCTAGTTAGTCGACTATGTCGAAATTCTATAACGACGTACATCTTAGTTATTAAGTAAGTTTTTGTTGGTCATGTATTTCGAATTTAAAAAGTGCGTATTTTATGGTTATAAAATGAAATTATAAGACGAGTGTTACAAGTTGGTATCAGAGCTCAAGGTTGTCAACAAAGTGTGTTCGGTTCAAGCTTGATCAATCATCCGGTAAGAATTAGTTATTTTAGTAGATTTAAATTATATGTTGCAAAAGAGATGTGAATTGATGTGCACGGGAAGAGCGTGATAACACTCTCAAACCCGGAAAGTGCACTAAATGAGAACGGTTAAAGCAAGTTATGAACTTGGCTAAACTAAAGCGAACAAGGTATACGTTATAAATGAAATGATTAACAATTGGTATAAACATTTCAGTTTCAAGATGACAGAAAAGGGTAATAATGATGTGGTGCCGATAGTCACCGAGCAAATGAAAGAGGTGATTGCCGAAGAGGTAGGAAAGACAATCGAGAATAGACTATCCGGTTTTATAGACAAAATCCAGAATACAGTGCTTTCGTTAGTTGAGGAACGGGTTAAAAGGTTGGAAGACAATGTCAACCTTGTGAAAGAAAAATCTGGAGAACGTAAGGGTTGTTCATACATGGAGTTTATGGTGTGTAAACCGCCAATTTACAATGGGGAAGTTGACCCGATAATATTCCAAAGATGGCTAAGTGATATTGAGGGAGTGGTTGAAAGGACCCACTGTGACGTAAGCGATTTTGTAGCTTACGGTACGGGTCAGTTGAGAGGTCAAGCCAAGGATTGGTGGGATAATAAGAAGAAGGAGATTGGAGCTGAAGCTGCAAAGGCTATGACGTGGGACTAGTTTAAGGTACCATTCCTTAAACACCACAGTCCCAAGGCGGTCATCAACAGAATCAAAGGAAGAATTCATCCAGTTAAGGCAAAAGGGTGAATCAATCGATAAGATCACGGGTATCTTCCTTGACAAACTCAGATTCTATGATGAGTTAGTGACGACCGAGGAACAAAAGATATACAACTACAACAATATGCTGAGTGCTGAATATCGGGAGTTCATGACTCCCTCGAAATATGAGACCCTCACTGAAATCATTAACACCGCTCGAGAGCGAGAATTTGAATTGAAGAAACAAGTAGAGAGGGGCGAACGAAGGGTGCATGATGTGAAACCAAGTCCTACGAAGCAGGCACGAACAACTGAATCGGCAAAGAAGTCGGGTGTGAAGGACGGATCGCCGAGTTGTAAGGTATGTGGAAAGAGGCATAAGGGCGAGTGTCGCTTTAAGGATAAACCATGTCCTATATGCGGAAAGATAGGGCATACGGCTACGCTATGCCCGGGGAAGGTTTCGGTTTGTTACAATTGCTACCAACCGGGTCACAAGAAATTTGAGTGCCCATAGTTGGATGAGAAAAAGAATGAGAAGGATGTGCAGATGGAAGCACAAAAGGCAAGGGCCAGATCTTTCCAATTAACCGCAGCTGAAGTAAAGATAGAACCTGATGTCGTTTCGGGTATGTTTCTTGTAAATTCAATTTTAACACGAATTTTAATCGATATGAGTGTGAATGATAATTGCATATGGGCATATATGAGTAGTGAAATGAGAGAATTATATAAAAGCAATATATATATATATATATATATATATATATATATATATATATATATATTGCTTTTATATAATTCTCTCATTTCACTACTCATATATGCCCATATGCAATTATCATTCACACTCATATCGATTAAAATTCAATGAAATGAGAGAATTGTATAAAAGCAATATATATATATATATATATATATATATATATATATATATATATATATATATATATATATATATATATATATATATATATATATATATATATATATATGTGTGTGTGTGTGTGTATAAGAAAATAAACAATAGTGAGTATGTGGAACCGAGACAAAAATAGTTATGATAAATATTGCCATGGGAAGGGGCGTGCGTACACTAGAACCCGGAAACTTAATAAAGTATCAATAAATATGGATTTAGAAACTTGGATATGGGTAACTATCCAAGTAACATGTAATTAATAAAATCCTTATGAGGAAGAACATTGATGGGTGTGATTGTATTAAGGATTAATAAAATAAACGAATTAAAGGTGTTAAAAGAAATAAACGTTAAATAAAGGAATTCAGTTTTAGTGAGAAACAATGTTTAACAAATATGCACATTACGAGACAAAATAGAAAATGGTTAATAATAGAGGATGTAGGTCATAACACCGATAGGTGCTAAACGATACGTTAGAAAGAAGGTTTTGATAATAAAAAGTTCATAAGAACTTAAACACGACGTGATGCGATGCAATCATGGTCATGAAAAGTGATATAGAATATAATTATGTTGTAGCGCGTGATACGGGGCAGGAGGTGACAGTGACTAATTAGTCTAGCCGATAAGATCACCCAAGGTCGAAATAGTGTTGTGACTTGCATAAAACACTTGTCAATATAGAGCTAGTATAAAGTAAACATGTTGGCATACTCATACTATTGAGTGGTCAAATGACAATTGGGACAAATAGGCGATAAGATAGAAATACAAGACACAAGTTAAAGTCCATGAGGACTTACATGTGGAAGATGCATGCGTCGAGGCAAATGATAACCTTCAACTAAAAAAATAAGGTCTGAAAAACGAAATTAAGATGGCTAGGTCCAAACCAAAGAACTACTTAAAGAAGGTTTCGGGGACGAAACCCTTTTAAGGGGGGTGGACTTGTAACACCCCGAAAATATAAATTTGTTATTATAAATACAATATTGGTAAATAAACAAAATGAATTAACCAGGAACAGAATAACCTAGTTAGAGGAAAAGCCTTGTAGGGGCTTGCTAGTGAGTTAAAACACCTAAGATAAAAACTTGATAATAGATGGGGGACTAAAGGTGTTAAGTTTGAAACTTAACTTATTAAAAACAAAATAAAAACACCAAACACACACATTGAGTGTGTGTCTGGATCAAATAGAATACAGGGGGCGACCAAGAACCTCCATCAAACCCTAAATCACACAAAACTTACAAATTAGAGGCACAAATCAGTTCCAAAATGAAATTCGAGCGTAGATTGGTGATCTCCACTGTAAGGGGATCATAAGGTATGTAAATTTTATAAGAAATCTCTACTTGAATTTCTGGATGAACTTAGAGAATTCAAAATTTGTTGTTGCATGAATGAAATTCGACCATCAAACAAAAACCAAATCAATGAAATATTGGGTTTCATACTTGGGATTTGTGTAAACATGTGTATCGTTTGCACCTGTCAATTCTTGTTCGATTTCGGGCCTTAAATCGCTTTCTGGAAGGTTATACGCGATCTGATGCGTAAATATAACCAGTTTAATGCTACAAACCCTTCAGAATAGTGACATAGGCTTAACATACCTTAAATAACCTTTACATAACTTAGAAATAAGTTTTGGATGGTTTGGTATGCCGAAATCATGTTTGTTCGCTTACAGGGACTAAAATTGACAAACTGCGAAAGTATGCCGATTTGAACTGTAACGAACAATACGGAACTTGATCATAAGTTAAATATGCCCTTAATATCCTTTACATAGCTTAGAAATAGGCTTTGAGATGTTTTGTGCGCAAAAATAAACTTTATGTTCATTCAGGGACTAAAAGCGTCAAAAAGTGCATAAGTTTGCATTTTCGCGCATATCTTACGTTCTGAATACATCCGGACATCCAAAAATTTATGTAAGCATTAAAATATTTTATTTTAGTGTTTGGCAAAAGAAAATTCCATTTGTCGCTTGATTTGGATCGTTTTTGCGTTCGTTACGACATCCGTCGTAATTAACCGAACAACGCAACCGTACAACCAAACGAACCGACATCCGACATATTTTTGAACATGTTTTGAGTTCCCTATACTTTAACTTCATCTTAGAGCCTTGAAATGAGGTTAACGGGGCTTAAACGTGTCAAAAATGAGCCGAAATGCAAGATTCTGAAGTTCAGGGACCAAAATTGACATTCTGCCATAGTTATCTTAGGAAGGGACCAAAATGAAAAATCTAAATTCCATCTTGTTCCAGCTGTTCCCCTCATTTTCACATGGTTTTAATGAAACTATGGGCTCCCATGGTTTCACAAAACCATGGGCACATGTGTACGGATGAGATCGAAGCTCGTTTTACGATGAACGATCCTAACGGTTCTAGATTTCCTATATATACCCTCCTCCTTTCACTTGCAAAACCCACAATGATCTGATTTTGGCTCTCTAAGTTGAAGTTTATGCTTCATACCTGAGATTAAATCGGATCATAGCTTGCGGGGACCTTTTGTAAGTATTCTTTCGTTCTTTTCATTCGTTTTTATCGTTAAAGTCAAACTGCATTTGACTTTCTGCATTAACCAGTTTATGGTCAATGCGAAGTTTGTATGAACTTCATAAAGTGAGCGTAATCATGATGGTTATAGTCCCTAGTGACTATTCCTACGGATTACCACGTTATCTTGGTGTAGTGACGAGTCGTAGTTTCGACCAAAATGCGTATTCTTTCGTATTTTGTAACCAAACTACTTTTAGGTATCAAAACCGTTTGTTTTGATACCAAACCTATTTTCTAACTTAGTTAAACATGTTTCGACATGTTTAGCTCGTCACTTTAGGTTTAGTGCTTATGCAGAGTCGTAAGTCAAGCGAACTAAACACCCGCTTAGACTTACGAACTAGACCCGTGTGGTCGATCTTTAGGATCCGACCAAACACATTTAGGTGACCATAGTTGTATAGGGAATAAACTTCGGAGGTTATACCTTATGGTCACTTCGTTTAAGTAGTTGTATGATAGGTAGTTTATATGCCTTAGGAAAATTACCAAAATACCCTTTTTACGCATAAATTCATTTTAAGCATATGTTGTGACAACCGGTACTTAACGGCTTCTAATTACGCGATTAATGAACGTTTAAGGCGACAATAAATAGTGTTTAAGACATTAATTAGCTTAATTAGGCTCTTGGTAGGCCTATGAACGTTTAACTAACTTTACAGTGCGCGTATGACGAACTGCGAAGAAACTGCTGGAAATTAAACGGTAACGAACCGACACCATACAAAATACTGACAACACCGACAGGTACGAATTTAGTACATATATTTTATATATATGAATTTGGTTTTGTGAATATGTTGTATTTTCGAATGACACAAGATGCAAACGTGAACGAAAAACGCGATCGTGAGAACGCATTTGTATTCTTTATTATGATTTTACTTTATATATTATCAAAAAATGTGTAACTAGTGGGTATAATTAAACGGGTATTTTATACACCCAACTAAACTTACTAAATACTCAACTAACCTACACTACACCATACCACATCCTAGCCTACCCATAACATAGGACGACCAAACCACTCACCCCATAGATAAAAGATTTTGCTTGATTTATAATCCAAATCCCATGTTTTAGAGATATGAGTGGTAGATATTTTACTAAAAAAAAAAATACTTAATTGCTTTTCATTCATGCGTATCACATGAATTGTTGGATTATATCCATCCACTAGCTTTTATCAAGTAAATAGCATACATGCATACATGATCATGCATGATGCATGAGAGTGTGATAAACCACCCCACTCATCTCGACTTCCTCATCAAACAAGACCATGTTCTTCTTAATTTTGTGTCTCCAAAATACTAGACAAGACTCAAACCTTAATAGTATATTAAATTCCCAAGACAATCACTTTTAGTGATTGATATGATGCCACGAGCTTTTATTAATAAACAAATGCTTCAAGCCATACCTAGAAGTGTTGATGTCTAATTTACTATCCTTGCTTTCTACTCAACATCACAAACAGATCCTAACATCATCCTAAAACCAAACTATAACCCTTGAAACTCAACTACATGGTACACATTGTGAACAACAGATCCTATTTTTCTAAGACTAGTTAGTTGGATTCCAAGCATAACCCATCTACATTTCCCCTCTAAATACAACACTAAGGAAATATAACCAACTCACTCCAAATCTTGGCATGGCTAACACTTCAGTTCCTCATCCTTCCCCATTACACCCGATCAGACCATAATAAGAGACGAAGAGAGGGCGAGATCGGAGAAAAGAGTAGCAACGACAGCAGTGACGCCGCCATCTGCAGCGGCGGCGGTGTTCCGACGACGACGATGTGATGAAGATCTGTTGATGGGGTTACGGGAGTTCGGTCGACAGTGCTGCTGACGGTGATTTTGAGGACGATGAAGACGGCGATGGCTGACGACAGCCATCGGAGCCACGTCAGACAACCTACGGCGGTGGTGGTGGTTATTATTTTTAGCTAGTCTTGAGCTGGTTTCTTTCGGGTCAGAATTGAGAGGTGCTTGATTCGGATTGGGGGGTATACTCGGTTCAGATTTAAGGCATGTTCGATTCAGGTTCTAAGTTACGTTCGGTTCCGGGTTCGCATCAGAGGGTTCGGGTCACAGTTTCCGTTCGGTCAACAACATTCAACAGGTGGTTTGACTGGTTCGGGTCAACGGAAGTCAATGGTTCGGCTCGGGTCAAGGTTCAATCAGTTGGTCAAACCTTAGCTTCAGTCAATGGCAGTCAACACTCAGGTCACACCCGGTCAACACAAGACCCGGTAACTTTAAACTAAACGAATTCTGATTTCGTTGTTTTTTTTAGATAATATAGTTTAACGTGAAACCGAGCTCGACCGATACTTTTACGACTACTTACACTTTATTTTGTCGTATTTGATAAAATTTTAGTATATATTGTTTGCATTGATTGAATTATTGTTGAGCTTTGACAAAATACGACAACTTTTTATTGTCGGGTTATTCCAAAAACAGAGGAAACTCTGTCCGTTTTCCGTAAAAATCCGATACACGAAACATTTATAATTCCTAAACGACGTTAAAGTATACTCTTCTTCAAAGTAAATATAAAATGTATGATTTATTTTGGCGACGTATTATGAATTTAAAAAAAAAAACAAAGTTATAATATTCCGACAAACATAATTTACTACTTAACGAAACTCGACATTTATAAACATAACTAGTTATGTTATTTCAAAACACCGATAATTCGAAATACTAGAACATTTTCATAAAATAAATATGAAGTTTCTAGTTATTTTAAATGTCGACTTTTCGAATTACAAGAACACATTTATAAAATAAATATAAGGTTTATATTTATTTTAAACGCCGATTTTAAACTTTTCTTTTATGAACTAAATATAGTTTTTATATTTAGTTCAAACGATTGAATTATGAGTTATATTTCAAACATCACGGCTTAAAATATAGGTATATATATGTGTATATATATATATATATTTTCATCCTACGACGACACGAACCGCTATCCATCTACGTATTCCTAATCACGACCACTAACACGACGCTATAGGTATATTTATATTTAAATATATAAATATATATTCTAAACCATTCAAAAACTAAGTCGTTTTCGAGACTTAATTTCTATCCTGATTAAATGGGGTCAAATAACCATAGATCGGTTATTCTAAGACAAGCTAACAACACCTTCGTAGAGTCGTTTTATTTACGACTCGGTAGAGCTCGGACACGTAGTTTAGCTACGTTTAATTAGAAACTTATAATTATTCCTTGATTAGGAATGCCTTAGTTGCACACTAGCGAGTTCACATTCTTGGAATGACATCACGGAATCACGTTAAGCTAGCTTTGCACAGGAATGTCAAGGTGAGTTCATAACCCCCACTTTTTACGGTTTTAGATTTTTATAAATGTTTTCGGGGGTGGAAAGACATGCAAGTGTTTGCAAAAGCAACCACTATTTTAATGAAGGAAAACACATATTTATAAACCATGTTGCAAATGAATTTCAATGAACTTGAAAGGTTTACGAAAGGTTTATACTAAACATACCAGGTTTACATAACAAACACGTATTTTCGCAAACGTGCATGATTTTCATGACTAGTGACGGGAATGTCCTAGTTACTACAACGGGACTGGGTTGGTCTGGGTACGAACAACGAGACAACCCAATGGGTTTATGTCCCCCTTTTTCTTTTGAAATACATATTAACTAGGGTATGATTAAGCTATGGAATGAACTCTTGGATCACGTGCGAATAGGCGCTAACTTAGGCACCATTAATCCTTTTAAGGACCACGGAACAGGGGGTAGATCTATCGGGTACGGGCGAGCCCCACCCTGTCGAAGTGAATCGACACTTAAATCGTCTACCGGGTTGAGTGCTTCCTATGTCGGCACACATATTAATGTCTTAGCTACACATTAATGATCAACATGTTCATAGACGCATTACATACCTACTTATAAACTGAACTTTCAAATGTTTTTAAGATTCATTTGATGTAAACTCACAAATACATGGATGTACAAACTTTGGTAACGTTTTTCAAATTATACCTAAGTAAGAGGACGCGCTGATCCTGCTTACAAAGGTTCGTTTGGGCTCGGCCCACTCTCTCTCGTGCAATGCACAAAGACTATTGTGGGCTAGACTCACAGTTTTTCATATATCATGCCAAGAAAATAATTTTACTATATTTTCTTAACAACTTTTAAAACCGGTTATCAAAAAGATTTATTTTAAATCTTTTTAAAACAAACTATGAACTCGCTCAACTTCGTGTTGACTTTTTCGCATGTTCTTTCTCAGGTTGCATTTTTCACAACTACGGAACGGTTGGAATAGAAGAACCCACGGGATTTCGAGTACTTAGCGGGCGTTCATTGTTTAGAAGTCTTAGCTTTTTGCTTCCGCTGTGCAATGAAGATACTGGTCCAGTCACGCCAGCTCTGATATTTCGGGGTGTGACATATGTAACCTAAATTTTGACATCTAAACTGATTAGATAATAATATTAGACATTTTAAGGCATATATTACTTGTCATAGGACTAGTTAGGCGTTCCGAACGCGTTTTACACGAACGACGCGTTAAATTAGCGTAAGCTACCAAAACGGGTCATATCGGGTCGTAAGCACTTAGGTTAGGTTTCATTTTAGTATGTAGGCTTTGTTAGACCATATCATATGAGTTCCAATACTCATTTGGTTTACGAAACCTCATACTATCCGATCTTCCAAGTTAGGTCCGGTTATTAATGTAGTTACCTATATTAGGTGCCGTTTGATTTCCGTGATCCCTCTAGCTTTCCTTGGTTGTTGTTCAAGACTTCTAAGCACCCTCAAGTGAGTACATAGACCGCTGTTTTACTGTTTTTCAAACGTTTTGGGGTGAAACACATGTGCCTACTTGTTACTTTCATGTTTTCATGTTTTTATATCATATACTTGCTATGTTCATTAGTACACTATTAGTACATGATTTCATTATGTTTTTATACTATGTATGTCCATTGTGTGTATACTTAGTACATTGTTTTACATTACACTTTGCTGCATATGCTCATCCAGGATATGGACACATTAAATTACATTTTGAACCGTTGTAACTATTTGACTATGTGAATCGTTGTAACCATTTGATTATGTGAACTGTTTGTAACCATTGAATTATGTGAACCGTTTGTAACTGTTGAACCGTGTTAGCCATTTATATCTGTTGATTGACATGAACCGTTTGAAATCTGTTTGAACCGTTGGGTTAGGGAAGTGATTAGGTAACGGGGCAGGTGTAATGTGCTAAAAGCATGGTGGATACGCCGCTGGTACTTTCTATATATAAGTGCTTTTAACACATTATATATTGTTGCGTTATCTGGATCACTTGGGCAAGGTTATAGAAAACAAAGTTATACTACAAGGTTTTTCTAACAATATATATACTATTCGAGTTTTTATTTCAAAAATGATTTCCAATATGGGTTTAATTAAACAAATGTTTTTGGAGTTAAGAAGCATGGCTACGAGATTTTATAAATTATAATCAACTTGATTTGAGTTGGTTAATTATGTCGCAATGCTATACTTTTCAAAATAAGGTTTTTAAATAAGCATTGCAACATGTAAAACGAGCCGTGAATCTAACACTCACATAAAACCTATGTACTCGCCGGCATTTTTATGCTGACGTATTTTCACATGTGTTTCAGGTACGATAGTTGATGATATTTAATGATGATATTGGTGTATGCTCACATAGGAATGGACGAGGCCTTAGTGACTTAATAACAACGAAATACTATTTGTTTATGTTTTGTTTCAATTTCCAATGTAATGTAATACATTTGATTTAATAAAACGAAACTTTTTATTCCATGGTTGTAAAACAATGATTCTGTTACAACACTCCCCGACGTTTCCGCCACGTTTTGTTGTTTTACGTGGGTGGGGGTGTGACAGAAAAGTTGGTATCAGAGCCGATGGTTATAGGGAATTAAGTTATTAGTAATGCTTTGACCTAGACTATAACCTTCCTAGGACTCTAACGCGAGTTTACTTGCGTTTAGTCATAAAACAATACCGTTGCCTATCTTTAGGCAACAACCACAATAAAAACACAAAATTCGAATCTGCTTTGAAAACTAATCATCTGTTCTAGGATGATTTATTATAAGGTTTTGAACCTTCAATATTTTCAACATCCCGCCAAAGTTTAGGTCTCATTAATGTGAACACGTGCAAACTGGAAGGGTGGGTGCCTGTACCCTGGGTTTTCTGTCTATGGCTAGAGTGTTCGTACAAATCCGCAGTATCGGACCATTCACTCTTACCTGGGAACTCGTGGGGTGAGTGTCCACTTATAGGCGAGCATGTCTACGCGATAGATTATGAGGACCTATTTACTTTGATTCAGCCTTTGTGTGTCATTTGTTTGCTTCGTGTTTCAAACAAATGACCATCACCCATGCTTTTGGTCGGTATTTGTAACTTCCTATTCTTACCCAATGCCACTTCACTTGTTTCCTCTCTTGTTTCCCCTTTTTAGAATGCCTCCACGACGCGAAAATCAGGTACCTATTGAAGATCTAGCAGCTATCATTACGCAGCAAATGACTGCTGCAATCCCGAACATCGTTGCTCAATGTAACCAAGCTCTCAACAACAATAATGCCCCCTGCAACTTCAAGACGTTCAACTCAGCTAAGCCATAAAAGTTTTCTGGGACTCAAGGAGCGACTGCACTTCTGCAATGGTTCGAGAGTTTAGAGAGCACCTTCAGACATGTTCAATGCCCAAACGAGCGAAAGTTAGACTTCGCTTCTAGTGTCTTTGAGAAGCGAGCTTTGACATGGTGGAATGGTGTGATGAGAGATAGGGGTGCCGATGTGGCACTGGCTCAAACATGGGAAGAGCTTCGAGCTCTGATGATGAAGGAATTTTGTCCTCGTCACGAGATCAGGGCCTTGGAAAGAGAATTTGACGATCTTAAGCAAGATAGCGGTGAGCATCGAGCCTACACGGATCGTTATGAGGAATTAAGTCTGTTATGCCTAAACATGGTCACGCCTTTGGATAAGGCAATCGAAAAGTACATTGATGGCCTCCCTGACTCAGTACAAGACATAGTAACTGGTAGTAATCCCACTACAGTTAGACAGGCCATTGAGCTATCCGCTACCTTGACTGAATCTCAGATCAGAAAAGGTAAACTTTCTCGAAAAAGTGACAAGAAACCGGTCGAGGAATCAAAACCCAAGGAGGAACATACTGGATCCCCTTCGCTGTGGTTACTCACAATGATCAAGCCGTCCCCAACCAACCAGCTCAACCCCCTGCTAGGAAGCCCTACAACGGAACCGCACCCTTGTGCAACCAATGTAGCCTCCATCATCATGCCAATGTAAAGTGCCGCAAATGCCAAACTTGTGGACTCATAGGCCATACAGCAAGAGTTTTCCCAGCTGCAGCTGCACCAAATCAAGCTGGCAACAATCCTGCTCAAGGTTGTTTTCTACCAGGTTCATGCTTCAACTGTGGCGAGATGGGCCATTTCCGAAGAAATTGCCCAAAGCTTGCTAATGCGAATCCAGCACAGGGATGAGCATCTGACCAATTGGAAGACAACACTATATAGAAATAATCAAGCCATATGTATTATTTTCTTTTATGGTCATGGTCCATGAAACAGTTGTAATTGTTGTTTATAAATAAATCTTTTATTTTACATCGGAATATATATATTGATGTGGTTACATGTATAAACAACATATCCCCTACAATACCGACAATCAAGGAATCGTATTCCTTGAAGAACAGACTACCCAAAAAAAAATTCTCCCACCTTATGATCTCTTGCGTTTCCCACGAAAATCATAAGTACCCGTTTCCTCCAAGGAAAACGAAGTACAAGGCGCAAGTTACAACTCTGGACGAATACCCAATCCTTGATAGGATACCTAAGGGTATTTCCGTAAGTCCTTAATTATAGTATACCTTAATTCGAATGTGGTGATTCCTTGTAATCAAAAATCGAATTTTTGGAAGATCATCCTATCTTTTCAGATAGATGCTTGAGGACGTTGAAGTCCATCGACTGGATTCCTGGTATACCTTGAATACCCATGTTCAAATCAACGTCAAGTTAATAGCAATCAATGACAAGACAATAACAAGTTAAAGGTCAAATTAAACAATTATGTGATTATGTGCTTATGTATGTTTTTGTGTGATCCAAATTTTTGTTATCCAAATCCTCGTAGAATCTTCCATATCTTCATATAAGGAAATGCATAGTAGGATACCGAAAGATACTACCTTAAATCCTTAATGGGCTTCTACGTTGAAAATGACTCCGTCCGTTCATTTTCGTTTCTGAAGATTGTCCGTTGAGGAAATGACTATCCGTTTGTTTATTCCTTCATTTCCGTTTCTGAGGAAGCAACCGTTGAAAATGACTCCGTCCGTTCATTTTCGTTTCTGAAGATTGTCCGTTGAGGAAATGAATATCCGTTTGTTTATTCCTTCTTTTCCATTCCTGAGGAAGCAACCGTTGAAAATGACTCCGTCCGTTCATTTTCGTCTCAGAAGATTGTCCGTTAAGGAAATGAATATCCGTTTGTTCATCCTTTTCATTTCCGTTTCTGATGAATCACCCGTTGAAAATGACTCCATCTGTTCATTTTCGTTTCTGAAGATTGTCCGTTGAGGAAATGAATCTCTGTTTGTTTATTCCTTCATTTCCGCTTCTGAAGAATACTCGTTGAGGAAAATGACTCCGTCCGTTCATTTTCATTTCTGAAGAATGTCCGTTAAGGAAATGACAGGATTATGCCTTGCATATCTCTGGTGGTTATTTGACACAAAGTCACAGACAGACTCCTACGAATAAATTTCGGGACGACATTTCCAAAAGTAGGGGAGACTGTGACACCTGTGCCTCTGCGACCATCAAACAAAAACCAAATCAATGAAATATTGGGTTTCATACTTGGGATTTGTGTAAACATGTGTATCGTTTGCACCTGTCAATTCTTGTTCGATTTCGGGCCTTAAATCGCTTTCTGGAAGGTTATACGCGATCTGATGCGTAAATATAACCAGTTTAATGCAACAAACACTTCGGAATAGTGACATAGGCTTAACATACCTTAAATAACCTTTACATAACTTAGAAATAAGTTTTGGATGGTTTGGTATGCTGAAATCAAGTTTGTTCGCTTACAGGGACTAAAATTGACAAACTGCGAAAGTATGCCGATTTGAACTGTAACGAACAATCCGGAACTTGATCATAAGTTAAATATTCCCTAAATATCTTTTACATAGCTTAGAAATAGGCTTTGAGGTGTTTTGTGCGCAAAAATAAACTTTATGTTCATTCAGGGACTAAAAGCGTCAAAAAGTGCATAAGTTTGCATTTTCGGGCATATCTTACGTTCTGAATACATCCGGACATCCAAAAATTTATGTAAGCATTAAAATATTTTATTTTAGTGTTTGGCATAAGAAAATTCCATTCGACGCTTGATTTGGATCGTTTTTGCGTTCGTTACGACTTCCGTCGTAATTAACCGAACAACGCAATCGTACGACCAAACGAACCGACATCCGACATATTTTTGAACATGTTTTGAGTTCCCTATACTTTAGCTTCATTTTAGAGCCTTGAAATGAGGTTAACGGGGCTTAAACATGTCAAAAATGAGCCGAAATGCAAGATTCTGAAGTTCAGGTACCAAAATTGACATTCTACCATAGTTATCTTAGGAAGGGACCAAAATGAAAAATCTAAATTCCAGCTTGTTCCAGCTGTTCCCTTCATTTGCACATGGTTTTAATGAAACAATGGGCTCCCATGGTTTCACAAAACCATGTGTGTACGGATGAGATCGAAGCTCGTTTTACTATGAACGATCCTAACGGTTCTAGATTTCCTATATATACCCACCTCCTTTCACTTACAAAACCTGCAATGATCTGATTTTAGCTCTCTAAGTTGAAGTTTATGCTTCATACCTGAGAGTAAATCGGATCATAGCTTGCGGGGACCTTTTGTAAGTATTCTTTCGTTCTTTTCATTCGTTTTTATCGTTAAAGTCAAACTGCGTTTGACTTTCTGCATTAACCAGTTTATGCTCAATGCGAAGTTTGTATGAAATTCATAACGTGAGCGTAATCACGATGGTTATAGTCCCTAGTGACTATACCTACGGATTACCACGTTATCTAGGTGTAGTGACGAGTCGTAGTTTCGGCCAAAATACGTATTCTTTCGTATTTTGTAACCAAACTACTTCTATGTATCAAAACCGTTTGTTTTGATACCAAACCTATTTTCTAACTTAGTTAAACATGTTTCGACATGTTTAGCTCGTCACTTTAGGTTTAGTGCTTATGTAGAGTCGTAAGTCAAACGAACTAAACACCCGCTTAGACTTACGAACTAGACCCGTGTGGTCGATCTTTAGGATCCGACCAAACACATTTAGGTGACCATAGTTGTATAGGGAATAAACTTCTGAGGTTATACCTTATGGTCACTTCGTTTAAGTAGTTGTATGATAGGTAGTTTATATGCCTTAGGAAAATTACCAAAATACCCTTTTTACGCATAAATTCATTTTAAGCATATGTAACCTAAATTTTGACATCTAAACTGATTAGACAATAATATTAGACATTTTAAGGCATATATTACTTGTCATAGGACTAGTTAGGCGTTCCGAACGCGTTTTACGCGAACGACGCGTTAAAGTAGCGTAAGCTACCTAAACGGGTCATATCGGGTCGTAAGCACTTAGGTTAGGTTTCATTTTAGTATGTAGGCTTTGTTAGACCATATCATATGAGTTCCAATACTCATTTGGTTTACGAAACCTCATACTATCCGATTTTCCGAGTTAGGTTCGGTTATTAATGTAGTTACCTATATTAGGTGCCGTTTGATTTCCGTGATCCCTCTAACTTTGCTTGGTTGTTGTTCAAGACTTCTAAGCACCCTCAAGTGAGTACATAGACCCCTCTTTTACTGTTTTTCAAACGTTTTGGGGTGAAACACATGTGCCTACTTGTTACTTTCATGTTTTCATGTTTTTATATCATATACCTGCTATGTTCATTAGTACACTATTAGTACATGATTTCATTATGTTTTTATACTATGTATGTCCATTGTGTGTATACTTAGTACATTGTTTTACATTACATTTTGCTGCATATGCTCATCCAGCATATGGACACATTAAATTACATTTTGAACCGTTCTAACTATTTGACTCTGTGAATCGTTGTAACCATTTGATTATGTGAACCGTTTGTAACCATTGAATTATGTGAACCATTTGTATCTGTTGAACCGTGTTAACCATTTATATCTATTGATTGACATGAACCGTTTGAAATCTGTTTGAACCGTTGGGTTAGGGAAGTGATTAGGTAACAGGGCGGGTGTAATGTGCTAAAAGCATGGTGGATACGCCGCTGGTACTTCCTATATATAAGTGCTTTTAACACATTATATATTGTTGCGTTATCTGGATCACTTGGGCAAGGTTATCAAAAACAAAGTTATACTACAAGGTTTTTCTAACAATATATATACTATTCGAGTTTTTATTTCAAAAATGATTTCCAATCTGGGTTTAATTAAGCAAATGTTTTTGGAGTTAAGAAGCATGGCTACGAGATTTTATAAATTATAATCAACTTGATTTGAGTTGGTTAATTATGTCGCAATGCTATACTTTTCAAAATAAGGTTTTTAAATAAGCATTGCAACATGTAAAATGAGCCATGAATCTGACACTCACATAAAACCTATGTACTCGCCGGCATTTTTATGCTGACGTATTTTCACATGTGTTTCAGGTACGATAGTTGATGATATTTAATGATGATATTGGTGTATGCTCACATAGAAATGGACGAGGCCTTAGTGACTTAATAACAACGAAAGACTATTTGTTTATGTTTTGTTTCAATTTCCAATGTAATGTAATACATTTGATTTAATAAAATGAAACTATTTATTCCATGGTTGTGAAACAATGATGATGTTACAACACTCCCCGACGTTTCCGCCACGTTTTGTTGTTTTACGTGGTCGGGGTGTGACAGAAAAGTTGGTATCAGAGCCGATGGTTATAGGGAATTAAGTTATTAGTAATGCTTTGACCTAGACTATAACCTTCCTAGGACCCTAACATTAGTTTACTTGCGTTTAGTCATAAAACAATACCGTTGCCTATCTTTAGGCAACAACCATAATAAAAACACAAAATTCGAATCTGCTTTGAAAACTAATCATCTGTTCTAGGATGATTTATTATAAGGTTTTGAACCTTCAAAATTTTCAACATCCCGTCAAAGTTTGGGTCTCATTAATGTGAACACGTGCAAACTGGAAGGGTCGGTGCCTGTACCCTGGGTTTTCTGTCTAAGGCTAGAGTGTTCATACAAATCCGCAGTATCGGACCAGTCACTCTTACCTGGGAACTCTTGGGGTGAGTGTCCACTTATAGGCGAGCATGTCTTCGCGATACATTATGAGGACCTATTTACTTTGATTCAGCCTTTGTGTGTCATTTGTTTGCTTTGTGGTTCAAACAAATGACCATCACCCATGCTTTTGGTCGGTATTTGTAACTTCCTATTCTTACCCAATGCCACTTCACTTATTTCCTCTCTTGTTTCCTCTTTTTAGAATGCCTCCACGACGCGAAAATCAGGTACCTATTGAAGATCTGGCAGCTATCATTACGCAGCAAATGACTGCTGCAATCCCGAACATCGTTGCTCAGTGTAACCAAGCTCTCAACAACAATAATGCCCCCTGCAACTTCAAGACGTTCAACTCAGCTAAGCCATCAAAGTTTTTTGGGACTCAAGGAGCGACTGCACTTCTATAATGGTTCGAGAGTTTAGAGAGCACCTTCAGACATGTTCAATGCCCAAACGAGCGAAAGGTAGACTTTGCTTCTAGTGTCTTTGAGAAGCGAGCTTTGACATGGTGGAATGGTGTGATAAGAGATAGGGGTGCCGATGTGGCACTGGCTTAAACATGGGAAGAGCTTCGTGCTCTGATGATGAAGGAATTTTGTCCTCGTCACGAGATCAGGGCCTTGGAAAGAGAGTTTGACGATCTTAAGCAAGATAGCGGTGAGCATCGAGCCTACAAGGATCGTTATGAGGAATTAAGTCTGTTATGCCCAAACATGGTCACGCCTTTGGATAAGGCAATCGAAAGGTACATTGATGGCCTCCTTGGCTCAGTACAAGACATTGTAACTGGTAGTAATCCCACTATAGTTAGACAGGCCATTGAGCTATCCGCTACCTTGACTGAATCTCAGATCCAGAAAGGTAAACTTTCTCGAAAAAGTGACAAGAAACCGGTTGAGGAATCGAAACCCAAGGAGGAACAGACTGGATCCCCTAAGAAGTCAAAGAAGCGAAAGGCTTCTCAGAACTTCGCCGTGGTTACTCACGATGATCAAGCCGTCCCCAACCAACCAGCTCAACCCCCTGCTAGGAAGCCCTACAACGGAACTGCACCCTTGTGCAACCAATGTAGCCTCCATCATCATGCCAATGTAAAGTGCCGCAAATGCCAAACTTGTGGACTCATAGGCCATACACCAAGAGTTTGCCCAGCTGCAGCTGGACCAAATCAAGCTGGCAACAATCCTGCTCAAGGCCGTTTTCTACCAGGTTCTTGCTTCAACTGTGGCGAGATGGGCCATTTCCGAAGAAATTTCCCAAAGCTTGCTAATGCGAATCCAGCGCAGGGATGAGCATCTGACCAATTGGAAGACAACACTGTTTAGAAATAATCAAGCCATATGTATTATTTTCTTTTGTGGTCATGGTCCATGAAACAGTTGTAATTGTTGTTTATAAATAAATCTTTTATTTTACATCGCAATATATATATTGATGTGGTTGCATGTATAAACAACATATCCCCTATAATACCGACAATCAAGGAATCGTATTCCTTGAAGAACAGACTACCCAAAAAAAAATTCTTCCACCTTATAATCTCTTGCGTTTTCCACGAAAATCATAAGTACCCGTTTCCTCCAAGGAAAACGAAGTACAAGGCGCAAGTTACAACTCTGGACGAATACCCAATCCTTGATAGGATTCCTAAGGGTATTTCCGTAAGTCCTTAATTATAGTATACCTTAATGTAACACCCCGGAAATATAAACCTTTATATTAAAATTATAAAGTATAAATAAACAAGAATTAACCAACTAGGAATTATAACCTAGTTAATTACAAGTCTTGAGATAACTTACACTTAGGTTAAAACACTAAAACTTAATGCTAGATGATAAGTAGAGGGACTAAACTAGTCAAAAATTGAAAGTTAAATGCTGAAATAGTAACAAAACATACCAAACACACCATTTTGGTGTGTCTGGTCGATCAAGAAGGAAGGGGGCGACCATGGATTTTCTCCAAGCCCTAGCTTCACGCAAAATTCACAAAATTGAAGCCTCAAATCTGCCCTAAATCAAGTCTCGAACATAAATTAGTGATCACCTTGTTGTAAGGATCATAAGGTATGTAAAATTTTGAAGTTTTGATTCACCATGAATTCTAGGTTAATGGTGAAAAACCGAAATTGAACCTAAATATGTCATGCATGAATGAATACTAGAGTAATATGATGTCTAGAGTTAAACCCTAGGTGATTTCTTGTGAAAACCTTGCATCATATTTGTAGGGATTGTGATTTACATAGTAAGGATTAATGAGCTTGAAGAAGCTTGATAAATACTAGGATTATGATCCTTGCTCTAGCACAATCTGAATTTGGGAAGTAATTTCAGAAATATTGATGTTAAAGACATATGTAGAATTGTCTTATTGAAGCTAAATTAGGTGCTAAATTGAAGTTATGAACTTGGTTTGGTTTATAGAAAAGTCTAACCCGCTAGGTGTTTGTTGAAATGCCTAAGTGAGGATTTAAATGTTAAAAGAAGATGAAAATGCAGATTTGATCATGGTTCATAATAATGCGTTAATTGTCATGAAAAGAGTTCTAAACAAGTTGTAAATTGGATTTTCTAGGCAAAGAGTCTGGATCGTCAAGCGGACAAGCCGGAGGGAATACACGTGGGAAAGGCGTGCTCTAAACATGGTAAATAAGATAGACCAATACGTCACGAAAGTGACCTTGCGTCTTAAACAAGTAAAAACGGGTCAAAACAAGTGATAGAAAATGGATTCTTGAAATACCTTGATTGGTGCCTAAATTCCGGCATCGAAACGGGTCAAAACAAGTTTAAGAGTAAACTTGATGTGAACGACCATTACTTGATGAATGGCTATAAACCAAGCGTAAGCCGTGTAGCGGACACGCTAAGCTAGTTGAGAAACTTAACTCCTAATATGGGAGTTAAGGTTCAGAAATTGTAAGCATGACAAGTAGCATAAAAAGGCAAACTCGAAGCCTTGGAAACAAGCTTGTAGACTATTCCGTAAGCAATCCCTTGTGAGGGTAGTCAAGCGTTATCATTGGTAAAATCTGGGTATGGGTAATTAGATTTAGTCAATTAATAATCTTGTTCGAAAGTGAAATACATTGATGCAGGAAATGAATCGGCAAAACTGCAAAAACAAGAAAGCATGTACAGCAGCTACCATAAATTACGGTGGTTACCATAATTTACGGTAGCCGGTATATTGTTACGGTGCATTTCTACTGCCTTACGGCAGACTATAACTTTCCAGCGGCCACCGTAACTTACGGTGCTACCGTAAGTTACGGTAGAGCCCAGTTTTAAATGTTAAATTTTCTTTTAAATTTTGATTTCTCGAACATGATTTCGAACCTAGTTACGATCATGTTAAAATTCAAGGATCATAATACTAATGGTTGTCTAAAACTTTCATTTTCCAGGTATTTCAAGTAGTAGAATGATGATCAAGCAATCAAGTCGAACCGAACACACAATTCAACGCTTCCGCACTTGATCTTTTTGTTTTAAGACTATGTAAACACTTGTCGTTTTTGTCTTGAATATTGTTTAGTAGGATTAATACGTGAATGTTATGACTAGTTATGGTTTTAAAATCTTGAAAGTTTTTGTAAACTCTAAATTTTTGGCATCAAATGCAAAGTCTTATGTCATTAATCTAGTATTATAAACTGGGTCTTACAAGTTGGTAATCAGAGCTCAAGGTTGTCAATAAGTGTTCGGTTCAAGCTTGATCAAGCATCCGGTAAGAGTTAATCGTTTAAGTAAATTTAGAGAATATAGAAACAAATCATGAACAAATATGCATGAAAAAGAGTGTGTAAGCTCACTCAAACACAAGAAATGCATGAAACAAGAACGATTGAATCAAGCTATGAACTTGATTGAATCAAAACAAGTAAAGCATGTGTTATAGATGGAATGTTTAACAATTTATGTAAACATTTCAGTAATAAAGATGGCAGATGGAGG
Organism: Helianthus annuus; assembly: GCF_002127325.2. NCBI lineage: Eukaryota > Viridiplantae > Streptophyta > Magnoliopsida > Asterales > Asteraceae > Helianthus > Helianthus annuus. Next base: position 162,185,690 of record NC_035444.2, read on the forward strand.
TAATGATGATGCGGTGCCAAGAGTCACCGAACAAATGAGGGAAGTAATTGCCGAAGAGGTTGGGAAGGCGATCGAAAACATTTTGTCGGGCTTTATTGATAAAATTCAAAACACAGTTTTATCAATAGTAGACGAGAGAATCAAGAAGTTAGAAGATGATTTGAACCTAGCAAAGGAAAAACCAGGAGGACGAAAGCCTTGTTCATACAAGGAATTCATGGCATGTAAACCACCGACATATAATGGGGAGGTTAATCCAATAGTACGCCAACGATGGCTAAGTGATATCGAAGGGGTATTCGAGAGAACTCATTGTGATGAGAATGACTACGTAGCCTATGGTACGGGTCAATTAAGGGGTCAAGCGAAAGACTGGTGGGATAACAAAAAGAAAGAGATGGGAAGTGAAGCGGCTAAGGCCATGACATGGGAGGAGTTTAAGAAGCCGTTTCTTAAACATCATAGTCCCAAAGCGGTCATTAATAGAATCAAAGATGTTGGTGCACGGAATGTCTGTTGACTTCGTCTGCATTAAGTCTTAGGTCAAGATAGGTCAAGATTGTAGCTTGAGAGTCAAAATTAGGGTTTATATTAGAGGTTTCGCTTTTATGAACATGTTGGTGATGATTTCGCTTATTAGGTCATATAGGGTTTCGCTTATGTGGTTACCAGGTAGGTTTCGCTTATTAGTCACATGGGGGTTTCGCTCATAGGGTAGTCCATATGAGCGAAATCAGACAACCTATATATACCTGTCATGTGATTTCAGTTGTAACCTTTGGAGCGAAACCTGTTCATGCTTGTGGTAACGAAACTCTGTCAAATTGTAATCAGAAAGCATCAATAGAGAAGGAATTGAAAGGAAAAGCTGTGTAACTTCATTTGCATTGATTCCGCCTTTGTATTTGAAGATGAACTGCCTTATACTGACTGTTTAGGGTCGGAAACCGGTCCAACAAGTGGTATCAGAGCTCAGGACGAGGAGTTCATACTACTACAGCTTGATTCTACCAGATTTTCTTACTTCTACTCACTTTCTCTCATACTTTTTCGATTTGAACTGGTTCCTACGGTTGAAATGGCCTGAATTTTGAATATAACGTGTGAAACACAGTAATAACAAACCCTAGAAAGAATCAGGTTAAAATACGGCTTAAAAATGTAAAAAATTGGTTGAAAATAGGGTTTCGCTCATAAGGTTTCTCGAAGGATTTCGCTCATAGGGCCATTAAAATCTGATTTCGCTTATTTGAACATCCGATCTCGCTCATACGAACAATCAGATTTCGCTCATAGGGTTTCGCATACAGACATATACAGATTTCGCTCTTAAGGTCATAACTTAATGATTTCGCTCTTTGCTACAATCAGGTTTCGCTCAAAGGACACTAACTGATTGATTTCGCTTTTATGACCAGTTGATGATTTCGCTTTTGTGTCATTAAATCTGATTTCGTTTATTAGTCAAGTTCTGATTTCGCTTAATTGTCATAATCAGACATTGATTTGATTTCGCTCGAGTGATTCATCGTGTTTTTGCTCATAGGTGATTTTGTTTGATTGTACAAAACTTGGTTAAAATGTTTGATGAACAAGAAAACAAGAATCTTGAAAATTTAAATAATTGGCCTAAGGAATCTTGGTGTGAGATGAGATATGGTAAGGATGTTTATGTTAAAAGATTCGAAAATTTCTTATGTATGAAGAATGAATCGGTGGAGATGTTGAAAGAAAGGTTTTATGAGTTAATCATCAAGTTAGAAAAACATAAGATATATCATTCAAATGATGAAAGAATTTCAAAATTTGTTGATGCTTTACCTTTGGAATGGGATAAATTTGTGAATGAACTGAAACGGGATTCTAGTTTATCACGCTTTGATTTAAGAAGTTTCATCAATACAATAACAAATCATAGACTTCATGAAGATTCAAGAAAAAAGAAGTTATTGGATGAAATAAAAGAAGAATCAGGAAAGATAGATTTGGATGTAATCATTGAAATTAAAAAACGAATCACTGTGTGTCTTGCAGCAAAAAATGATATGAGATACGATATTAAGTGGGGTTGTTATATTGATGAAAATATGAATCCTCTTGATTTTGTTAAAATTTTTTGTGCAGGAACATACAAGATGGAAACAAAGAAAGAAGTTGATGATGGAGAGATGAATGGAAAATGCTCGAAATGCGAAAAATCAGAAGCAGACAATGTGAAACTCTTGAAGGATGTGGAGAGTTTGACATTGGAAAACAAAACTTTGAAGATTGAGAAGAAAGCTGATGATGAACAGATTCTGAAGTTACGCTTGAACTGTGAAAAGCTGAAATCTGAGAATGATAAACTGTTAAACGATTTGAACAGTTTAACATCAGAAAACAAAAATTTGAAAGAAAAAGAAAAAGGCGTTGAAAGCAAAAAAGAAATCTTCAGAAAATGAAGATTTCTGGATAAAACTGGAAAACAAGAATCTGAAAGAAAAAGAAACAGAATTTCAAGATCAGATAAGAGTTTTGGAAAAGGAAAAATCTGTTCTTGAAAATATTAAAATTAAAAATGAAAAATCAATCAAGTCTCATCTTGAAAAAAAGAAATTGAAAGGTTTTGTGACTTCATCAGATAGTTTGAATTTTTCTTGTCCAAAACCGATCAATTCTGTTCAATAAGTGACAATGTCAAAAGTTTTGAAAAAGTCAAAATTGAAGATTGTGATGAAATATCTGATGACGAAAAAGAAAAAAAAAGAAAAATATTTTTAGATTTACAAGAAAAATTTCAAAATACTGTCTTGCAATCTACTGAAATAGGTGAATGCTCGAAGCAAATGCCTGTTAAGAAGAATGCAGAACAAAAACAAAAAGTTAAAAATTTGAAAAATTCTATAAATGAAAATAAAAGTTCATCAGATAAGTCATCCAATCATTATAAAAAATCACAAAAATCTAAAAATGAAAACTCACAAAATGTTGGTAATAAGTGGTGCAGGATTGACCACAGTGCTCAAAAGCCAAATTCAGCATTGAAGAGGAGAAATGACTATAACCAAGCCAAACAATGTTATGATCAGAAGGTTTGGACTAACAGAAGTGGATGGTACGATGACAGAATGTGCTACACCTGTGGTGTAAGAGGACACATTGCTGTTAACTGCCAGAATTGGAATTATGAAACAAGAAGATGCTCTAATTGTCATATCAGAGGACATATTGCCAGAGATTGCCCAAGGAGATCGATGGGAAGATCGAGGGTTGAATCTCAAAGAATGGCAAAGAAACCAGTCAACGTCAAGCCCAAAGAACAGAAGGTTCAGGAACCTAAAATTCAAGAAAACAAAGTGAAGCTTTCTCAGGGGCAGAAAGACTGACTGAGGAAGAAAAGTGTAACACCCATTTTATAATACTAGATTTAATAACATAGAACCTTGCCTTTCTTGCCAAATTTTAGAGTTTACAAAAACTTTCAAAATTTTAAACCATAACTAGACACAACATTCATGTAATGAACTTACGAAATCATAATCAAGATGATAACTACAATTGTTTACATAGTTTTTAAAACAAAAGATCAAGTGCGGAAGCGTTTGTTTGAGTGTTCGGTTCGGATACTTATGCTTGATCATCATCCTTAATTTGAAACCTGAAAATTGAACATTTTAGACCAATGTTAGTATTAAGGTCTTTGGACAATAACATAATCAATACGATGATTTAAGACCAATTAAAATAACCCAAAATATTGAAATTCACTGTTTGGAACTGGGTGCCACCGTAAGTTACGGTAGCCACCGTAAGTTACGGTGGCTTCTGAAAGTTTATGACCTGCCGTAAGGCAGGGGTTCCCACCGTAGCAAATTATTTGCTACCGTAAGTTACGGTACCACCGTAACTTACGGTAGCCCCTGTACATGTTTTCTTGCTTTGTGTTGTTGTCCTCCTATTCCTGTTTCGCAGTAAATTAAACTTGAACATGTACATCAAATCAGAACCTTGTCTCCTGAATTAGGAGTTAGGTTTCTCAACTAACTTAGCGCATCCAATACACGACTTATACAATAATTATAACCATTCCTTGAGTAATGGTATCTAACTTCATGTTTACTATAAGACTTGTTTTGACCCGTTTGGGTGTTGAATTAAGCACCTTGCGGGGATTCAATTTCCATATTTTTCACTTGTTTAAGACTTTAGTCAAATTCATGGCATATTGGAAATTCTTGTTTGTCATGTTTTTGAATAACGACATATAACCAACAATAAATATAATGTAATGAAATGAAATGATAAATTTCATACCTTTAGAGCACGCCTTTTCCCCGTGAATTCCCTCCGGCTTGTCCGCTTGATGATCCGGACTCTTTGCCTAGAAAGTTCAGTTTTTAACTTGTTTAGAATTCTTTTCATGACCATAATCACATCGTTTATGAGACATGATCAAAATCTGCGTTTCCATCAAATTTAGCATAAAAACCCTCACTTAGGCATTTCAATAAACACCTAATGGGTCAGATTTTCTACAATCATTACCAAGTTCATGACTTGCAATTTAACATCCAATTTCACTCTAAATTAGTAAATTTTACATACATCTTGACATCAATATTTCTGAATTTACTTTATCAATTCAGATTTTGCTAGATTAAGAGTCATAATTCTAGTATTCACCAAGTTTCCTTCAAGTTCATTTGTCTCCTACATGAAAACCCCAAACCTTATAATCATGATGCAAGGTTTCGACAAGGAATCACCAAGGGTTTAACTCTAGACATCATGTTACTTCAAGATTCATACATGCATAACATATCTAGGCTTAATTTCAGTTTCTCCTTTCTAACCTAAGATTCAAGATGGAACAAAATCCCAAAATTTTACATACCTTTATGATCCTTACTACAAGGGGATCACTAATTTGTGTTCAAGACTTGATTTAGGGCAGATTTGAAGCTCCAATTTAGTGATTTGATGTGGAACTAGGGTTGAAGACACTCCCTTGGTCGCCCCCTGTTCTTTGTTCGACCAGACCCCCAAATTTTGGGGTGTTTGGTTTGGTTTTGTTACTATTAGTAACCCATGTTTAATTTTGACAAGTTTAGACCCTCAACTTTGTTTTATTCTTAAGTTTATGTGTTTTAACCCTATTGTGAATTATTTCAAGACTTGAATTTAACTAGGTTAAGTTCCTAGCTTGTAAATTCTTGTTTATTAACTCTTTGAATTTTCTAATATAAGGATTTATATTTTCGGGGTGTTACAAGTCCACCCCCCTTAAAAAGGGTTTCGTCCCCGAAACCGAATTACGTACCAAATAATGTAGGGTGGAGACGTCGCATTTCCTCTTCGGACTCCCACGTAGTGTCTGACCCTTTTCTGTGCTCCCATTTGACCTTAACTTGATTTATCACCTTGTTCCTCAAACTTTTCTCTTTACGATCTAAAATCGCAATCGGTTTTACTGCATAGTTGAGGCTGTTATCCACCTCTATATTATCGTAGTGGATATGAGCGGTTTCGTCGGCCAAACATTTTCGGAGATGTGACACGTGGAATGTGTTATGAATCCCACTCAACTCTTCGGGTAATTCAAGACGATATGCTACTTTACCAACCCGTTCAGTGATTCTAAATGGCCCAATAAATCTTGGGCTTAGTTTTCCCCTTTTTCTGAATCTAATAATACCCTTCCATGGGGAAACTTTTAGCATAACCATGTCGCCAACATGAAATTCAATTGGCCTATTCCTTTTATCCGCATATGCCTTTTGCCGGTCTTGAGCCGCTTTCAAGTGTGCCCGAACTATGTCGATTTTCTCATTCGTAGTTCAGAATATATCGGTAGGTGCTAGCCCTCGTGGACCCACTTCTCCCCAACATACCGGAGTTTGACATTTTCTGCCATATAACAGTTCATACGGGGCCATCTTAATACTCGCGTGATAGCTATTGTTATATGCAAATTCGACCAAGGGTAGATGGACATCCCAACTACCTCCGAAGTCAATAATGCAAGCCCGTAGCATGTCTCCCAACGTTTGTATTGTTCTTTCACTCTGCCCATCCGTTTGTGGATGGTAAGCGGTGCTAAGGAACAATTTAGTCCCCATTTGTTCTTGGAATTCATGCCAAAATTTCGAAGTAAACCGAGTATCTCTGTATGACACAATGGATATCGGTACCCCATGTCGTGCTATGATTTCATTGGTGTACACTTCCGACATCTTCTCAGATGTATAGGTCTCACGAATTGGTAAGAAGTGAGCGCTTTTCGTCAATATCTACAACTACCCATATAGCATCAAACCCGCGGTTAGTTTTGGGCAATTTGGTCAACAAATCCATGGTGATTTGTTCCCATTTCCAAACGGGGATTTCCAACGGTTGGAGTTTACCGTATGGCTTTTGGTGTTCCGCCTTGACTTGTAGACATGTCAAACACTTTTCCACGTATCTCGCGGTGTCTCATTTCATTCCGGGCCACCAATAATTTTGTTTCAAGTCATCATACATCTTGGTCGCTCCTGGATGAATGGAATAACGGGATTTGTGTGCTTCATCAAGTAGAAGCTTTTTAACCCCACATGTGTTAGGGACCCAGATTCTTTTGAAACGAGTCTTCAGGCCGTGACTGCCTATCTCAAGGTCTTTAACTTGGCCGATAATTCTTTCCTTTTTCCAATTTTCCGTCTTTACAGCTTCATCCTGTGCTTCTCGAATTCGTTCTAGTAAGCTCGAAGTCACAATGAGTTGCATTGATCGTACCCGTATCGGGGTATAATCTGCTTTGCGACTCAGCGCATCAGCCACTACATTGGCCTTCCCAGGGTGGTAATGTATTTCACAATCGAAATCTTTGACCGTTTCCAACCACCGCCTTTGTCTCATGTTTAATTCCTTCTGATCGAAGAAATATTTCAAGCTTTTATGGTCGGTAAAGATTGTAAATTTTACCCCGTACAAGTAATGCCTCCATATCTTTAAGGCGAACACCACCGCCGCCAATTCCAAGTCGTGAACCGGGTATTTCTTTTCATGAACCTTCAATTGCCTCGAGGCATAGGCGATGACCTTACCTCGTTGCATCAAAACACACCCGAGCCCCAAATGGGAAGCATCCGACTAAACCACCATGTCATCAGTCCCTTCCGGTAATGTTAACACCGGAGCGTGGGTCAACCTTTCTTTGAGCGTTTGGAAGGCTTCCTCTTGCTTAACGCCCCATACAAACTTTTCCTCCTTGCGAGTCAATTTGGTCAATGGCAAGGCAATTTTGGAGAAATCCTGTATGAATCTCCGATAATATCCCGCAAGTCCTAAAGAGCTTCGGATATCCAAGGGGTTTCTTGGAGAGTTCCATTTTGACACCGCTTCTACCTTGGACGGATCCACTAGTACTCCATCGGTACTAATGATATGTCCAAGAAATTGCACCTCTCTTAGCCAGAAAGCGCACTTAGAGAATTTTGCATATAACTTTTCTCGTCTGAGTGTCTCCAATATTTCTTGCAGATGACACACGTGCTCAGCTTCATTCTTCGAGTATACTAATATGTCATCGATGAATACAATTACTGATTTATCTAGCATAGGTTTGCAAACCCGGTTCATGAGGTCCATGAAAGCCGCGGGTGCAATGGTCAACCCGAAGGGCATTACAAGGAATTCATAATGCCCGTACCGTGTACGAAAGGCCGTCTTCGGTACGTCTTCCACCCTGACTTTCAATTGGTGATAACCAGATCGGAGATCAATTTTGGAGAACCAACTTGCTCCTTGTAGTTGGTCAAACAAATCATCAATTCTTGGGAGTGGGTATCGATTCTTCACCGTGAGTTTGTTTAACTCTCGGTAATCGATACACATGCGTATACTGCCATCTTTCTTTTTCACGAATAGGACTGGTGCGCCCCACGGAGATACACTCGGTCGGATAAACCCCTTGTCAAGAAATTCCTGAATTTGAGACATCAATTCTTGTAACTCCGATGGCGCAAGTCGATATGGCGCCTTGGCCACGGGTTTTGCGCCCGGAATCAACTCTATCCCGAACTCTACTTCCCGTTCTGGTGGTATCCCCGGTAGTTCTTCCGGGAACACATCTTCATAATCCCGCACCACCGGTACATCCCCAATTTTGAGGGGCTCTTTTTCCGTTTCGCTTGCGTATACCATAAAAGCCTTGCATCCATGTTTCATGAGTTTATGGGCTTCTAGCATTGTGCATATCACCGGGTTACCTCCTTTTTCACCATATATCGTAACTTGTTTTCCGCTAGGAGACATTAGTTTTATTTCCTTTCGGAAACAAACCACTTTCGCGTGGTAACGGGATAACCAATCCATTCCCACTATCACTTGGAATTCTCCCATCGACATCGGAATCAAGTCTATTGCGTATTCCTCGTCATCAATGTTCATTTTACATTTTTCACATACATCGCAAACAATAAAGCTTTTGTTATTACCTATCTCTACTTCTAAAGGCATAGGTAATTTTGTTAGAACAAATGAAGGGTGCCGAATAAACCCATACGAAACAAAGGATTTATTCGCACCAGTATCAAATAACGCACGTGCGGGAATTGAGTTTACAGTGAATATACCTGAGACCACGTCAGGTTCGACCTTTGCTTCAGCAGCGGTCAATTGGAATGATCTTGCTTTTGCTTTCGAGGCTTCACCTTTCGAGTCTTGCCCTTCTTTCTTTCCAACCAGTTCCGGGCATTCCGATCTTTTGTGACCCGTTCGGTAACAGTTGTAACAAATAGTCACTTTCTCCGGGCATGATATAGCCATGTGTCCCGTTTTTCGACATATGGGACAAGGCTTATCTTTGAAGCGACATTCACCCTTATGATTCTTCCCACAAATTTTGCAACTTGGTGTACTACCTTTTGCGTCTGATTTCTTCGCTGTTTCATTCGTTCTTGCTTTCTTGGTAGGGCTTGGATTCACTTCTTGTGCCCTTCGTTCGCCCCGTTCTATACTCTTTTTCAGTTCGATCTCCCTTTCCCGAGCAGCATTGACAATCTCGGTAAGGGTCTCATACTTTGAAGGGGTTATGAACTCTCTATACTCTGCGCTTAGCATGTTATGGTAGTAGTAGACCTTTTGCTCTTCATTCGTTATCAAATCATCGCAGAACTTCATCTTGTCCATAAACATCCCCGTGATCTTGTCTATGGATTCACCTTTGTGTCTGAGTTGCATGAACTCTTCCTTGATCTTGTTTATGACCGCTTTGGGACTATGGTGTTTAAGAAACGGCGTCTTAAACTCCTCCCATGTCATGGTCTTAGCCGCTTCACTTCCAATCTCCTTCTTTTTGTTATCCCACCAGTCTTTTGCTTGACCTCTTAATTGACCCGTACCATAAGCTACGTAGTCATTTTCATCGCAATGAGTTTTCTCGAATACTCCTTCGATATCGCCTATCCATCGTTGGCACACAATTTGATCAACCTCCCCATTATATATGGGTGGTTTACAAGCCATGAATTCCTTGTATGAACAAGGCTTTCGTCCTCCAGATTTTTCCTTTGCTAGATTCGAATTATCCTCTAGCTTCTTGATTGTCTCTTCTACTACTGATAAAACCGTGTTTTGAATTTTATCAATGAAGTTCGACAAACAGTTTTCGATCGCCTTTCCAACCTCTTCGGCAATCACTATCCTCATTTGTTCGGTGACTCTTGGCACCGCATCATCATCACCTCCATCCGCCATCTTTAATACTGAAATGTTTACATATATTGTTAAACATTCCATTTGTAACACATGTTTTACTTGTTTTGATTTAATCAGGTTCATGACTTGACTCAATCATTCTTGTTTCATGCCTTTCTTTTGTTTGAGTGTGTTTACACACTCTTGATTCTATCGTTCTTGTTTCATGCTTTTCTTGTGTTTGAGTGTTTTTACACACTCTTTTCCATGCATATTTGTTCGTGATTTATTTCTATTTTATCAAAATTTACTTACACAATTAATTCTTACCGGATACTTGATCAAGCTTGAACCGAACACTTATTGACAACCTTGAGCTCTGATTACCAACTTGTAACACCCATTTTATAATACTAGATTTAATAACATAGAACCTTGCCTTTCTTGCCAAATTTTAGAGTTTACAAAAACTTTCAAAATTTTAAACCATAACTAGACACAACATTCATGTAATGAACTTAATAAATCATAATCAAGATGATAACTACAATTGTTTACATAGTTTTTAAAACAAAAGATCAAGTGCGGAAGCGTTTGTTTGAGTGTTCGGTTCGGATACTTATGCTTGATCATCATCCTTAATTTGAAACCTGAAAACTGAACATTTTAGACCAATGTTAGTATTAAGGTCTTTGGACAATAACATAATCAATACGATGATTTAAGACCAATTAAAATAACCCAAAATATTGAAATTCACTGTTTGGAACTGGGTGCCACCGTAACTTACGGTAGCCACCGTACGTTACGGTGGCTTCTGAAAGTTTATGACCTGCCGTAAGGCAGGGGGTTCCCACCGTAGCAAATTATTTGCTACCGTAAGTTACGGTACCACCGTAACTTACGGTAGCCCCTGTACATGTTTTCTTGCTTTGTGTTGTTGTCCTTCTATTCCTGTTTCGCAGTAAATTAAACTTGAACATGTACATCAAATCAAAACCTTGTCTCCTGAATTAGGAGTTAGGTTTCGCAACTAATTTAGCGCATCCAATACACGACTTATACAACAATTATAACCATTCCTGGAGTAATGGTATCTAACTTCATGTTTACTATAAGACTTGTTTTGACCCGTTTGGGTGTTGAATTAAGCACCTTGCGGGGATTCAATTTCCATATTTATCACTTGTTTAAGACTTTAGTCAAATTCATGGCATATTGGAAATTCTTGTTTGTTATGTTTTTGAATAACGACATATAACCAACAATAAATATAATGTAATGAAATGATAAATTTCATACCTTTAGAGCACGCCTTTTCCCCGTGAATTCCCTCCGGCTTGTCCGCTTGATGATCCGGACTCTTTATCTAGAAAGTTCAGTTTTTAACTTGTTTAGAATTCTTTTCATGACCATAATCACATCGTTTATGAGACATGATCAAAATCTGCGTTTCCATCAAATTTAGCATAAAAACCCTCACTTAGGCATTTCAACAAACACCTAATGGGTCAGATTTTCTACAATCATTACCAAGTTCATGACTTGCAATTTAACATCCAATTTCACTCTAAATTAGTAAATTTTACATACATCTTGACATCAATATTTCTGAATTTACTTTATCAATTCAGATTTTGCTAGATTAAGAGTCATAATTCTAGTATTCACCTAGTTTCCTTCAAGTTCATTTGTCTCCTACATGAAAACCCCAAACCTTATAATCATGATGCAAGGTTTTGACAAGGAATCACCTAGGGTTTAACACTAGACATCATGTTACTTCAAGATTCATACATGCATAACATATCTAGGCTTAATTTCAGTTTCTCCTTTCTAACCTAAGATTCAAGATGGAACAAAATCCCAAAATTTTACATACCTTTATGATCCTTGCTACAAGGGGATCACTAATTTGTGTTCAAGACTTGATTTAGGGCAGATTTGAAGCTCCAATTTAGTGATTTGATGTGGAACTAGGGTTGAAGACACTCCCTTGGTCGCCCCCTGTTCTTTGTTCGACCAGACCCCCAAATTTTGGGGTGTTTGGTTTGGTTTTCTTACTATTAGTAACCCATGTTTCAATTTTGACAAGTTTAGACCCTCAACTTTGTTTTATTCTTAAGTTTATGTGTTTTAACCCTATTGTGAATTATTTCAAGACATGAATTTAACTAGGTTAAGTTCCTAGCTTGTAAATTCTTGTTTATTAACTCTTTGAATTTTCTAATATAAGGATTTATATTTTCGGGGTGTTACAAAAAGGAAGAAGGCCAGAGAGTATCTGGAGAAGATTTTGTCCTCGGGTTCATCGGACAGATTGAATAAAAATTCTGATGAATCAACTCACCCGACTGCAAAGCCAAGTAAATTGAATTCTTCAGATGCAAATCTGAGGACAAAAGAGAAAAAGGAGAAAAAGAAAGTTGTCGGCGATGAATCTGGCTTATCAAAGTCAGAAAAGCCACACTCAAGCAATGATTCTAGTTTGTCAAAGCCAGAAGAGCCCATTGTTGAGGTAAAATCTAAGAATTCAGGTTTAACATTGGATGATGCAAACTTTCCACCATTGTTGAACAAGAATTCAAAATCACCCAAGGACAGTCAGGCTTCGGTGAATTTATTCAAATAGAAAAACCTGACTTGCTGGAGTTCCCAGGTTTGTAAGCGTGGAACATGAATCGACACATTTCTTGAGAAATTTCACTCTGGTGATTTTTCGTCTTACATGTGGTAAATCAGGGACATTAAGTTGTACTTGATTTTCTACAAGTGATGTTTGAGATCTAAAACTAAAACTGTAAAATCTATCATGTGTATGAAGCAAACAATGTGATGAAGTAACCCCGAATCTACAAATGTTTGGTAAACAAACAAATTTTTCCGGAAAAACCAATTTGATTAAAACAAACTTAACTGTTTTGAAATCACAATGGGAAAATAGTTTGTTGTAAGGGGGAGTTCTGATTGTTTACGCCTGGTGGATGGAGAATTGAAGTGATTCTCATCAAGTTGTCAAGTTTGTACAGTTTGTTACATATTTTCCCAGAAAATCAAAATTGAAACATATTTTGATTTTAGGGGGAGAAAATTTAAAAAATTAATTAGAAAATTTGAAAATGTCAAAAACATTAAAAATTTTTAAAAAAATGAGTTTTGCTGAAACAAGAGGAAATGATAGAAAATCAGTGGACTATCACAGCATGCTAAAGATATGAAATGTCAAATGTGATAAACGGTTTCACTGATGATGTGTCGATAGATTTTCGCACATTTAGTAGATTTATTCGGATATAAAACTAAAATTTCAAACTTGCGAAATTTGTGGGGAACACTACTTGGATATATAGGTAACCCCTGAAATCTCGTTTGAAAGGTCTCGTATTCTGATATACTAGGTTTTTATACTCAATGATGTCTGGGGTATTATTCCGGGAATTCTGCTGAATGGAAGTTCTGACCTAGTCCTTGGATAATACTTTCCTCAAATGCTTGAAACACAGCATAAGCCCTCAGCTGATTAGACAATAAAATTGATGATTATTGCTGTTGTAGCTAAAAGATCCTCTAAAGGGGACATACTGAAAAGTCGAAGCTGATATCTCTCTGCGCATACGGAAGTATCGACCTGAGATCTCTCTGTCCTCACATTTAACCCCTAATTTATGTACAGATATCAATGTAGTATATTCACCTGTAAGACTGAATATTGGGATTCTGGATACATGAGTATATTCAAGAGGTGGGACACATGAATGAGCAAAGTTCATAAAACATCTAAATCGTATCCTGAGTAAGTTGAAATTGTGTGAGAATTTAAGATGGATCAGTATATCGACAATCAAGGTGAATCGTTTAGAACTTAAAATGATTAAAGCTTAACGGTGCTAGTGATTTGTCTCGTGAACTGATATGATCCTCTTACACAAACTCACAAAAATACTGTCTGTATATATTTGTTTATTGCATTTCATTCAAAACAAAAATCCAAAAAGATTTTCGGAGTGTTTTAGCATAAAATTTTGAAAAATTCAAAAAGATTTTCGACAACTGATGTTGATGAGCTGATATTCAAAATTCGAGTGCTAAACATGATGAACAGATTTGGGAGAATATGTTGAAAACTTTGAATGTCATATAAAAATGTTTTGAAAGATTGTGCGTTTAGTTAATCAAGGTCTTTCATTTGAACTTGGTGTAACTAGTATGTTTGTTGAATAAATGATGTCTACCAGTAAGTTTATCAAATTCAATTGTTATAAATTTGTGAAACTTATGTTGAGGTAGAGAATGTGCAGGTCATACAGGTTTGGACTTCATCATTCCCACGGGAGCTAACTGTCAAAGCTTGAACCAGAACAAGACTTCAGATTCTAGCATATTGAGAGGGGGAGTCTATGAAAGGGGGAGTCTGGATCAACAATCAAAGGGGAAGACTGAAGATGAAGCCAAGACAAGATTCTGAATCTAAGAAGATAGAGATGTTTATGATGTGAAGACAAAGAGTTGAAAAAGACCAAGACTGAAGACTCGGAGCCAAAGACTTCGTCAACATCCAAGGGGGAGTCTGTTGGTGCACGGAATGTCTGTTGACTTCGTTTGCATTAAGTCTTAGGTCAAGATAGGTCAAGATTGTAGCTTGAGAGTCAAAATTAGGGTTTATATTAGAGGTTTCGCTTTTATGAACATGTTGGTGATGATTTCGCTTATTAGGTCATATAGGGTTTCGCTTATGTGGTTACCAGGTAGGTTTCGCTTATTAGTCACATGGGGGTTTCGCTCATAGGGTAGTCCATATGAGCGAAATCAGACAACCTATATATACCTGTCATGTGATTTCAGTTGTAACCTTTGGAGCGAAACCTGTTCATGCTTGTGGTAACGAAACTCTGTCAAATTGTAATCAGAAAGCATCAATAGAGAAGGAATTGAAAGGAAAAGTTGTGTAACTTCGTTTGCATTGGTTCTGCCTTTGTATTTGAAGATGAACTGCCTTATACTGACTGTTTAGGGTCGGAAACCGGTCCAACAAAAGAAGAGTTCATGCAACTCAGGCACAAGGGTGAGTCCATAGACAAGATCACGGGGATGTTTATGGATAAGATGAAGTTCTGTGATGAATTGGTGACGAATGAAGAACATAGGATATACTATTACCATAACTTGTTGAGTGCAGAGTATAGAGAGTTCATAACCCCTTCAAAATACGAGACCCTTACCGAGATCATTAATGCTGCTCGGGAAAGGGAGATCGCACTGAAGAAGAGCATTGAATGGGGTGAACGGAGGGCACAAATGGTAAATCCAAGCCCCACCAAGAAAGCACGAACAAATGAAACCGCGAAGAAATCGGATATGAAAGGTGGGTCGCCAAGTTGTAAAATTTGCGGGAAGGGTCACAAAGGCGAATGCCGTTTCAAGGATAAGCCTTGTCCCATATGCTGAAAAATGGACATATGGCTATATCGTGTCCAGAGAAAGTGACTGTTTGTTACAATTGTTACCGACCGGGTCACAAAAGATCGGAATGCCCGGAACTGGTTGGAAAGAAAGATGGGCAAGATTCGAAAAGTGAAGCCCCGAAAGCAAAAGCAAGATCTTTCCAATTGACCGCTGCAGAAGCAAAAGTCGAACCTGATGTGGTCTCAGGTATATTTACTATAAACTCGATTCCCGCACGTGTGTTATTCGATACGGGTGCGAATAAATCCTTTATTTCATATGGATTTATTCGGCATCCATCATTTGTTCTAACAAAATTACCTATGACTTTAGACGTAGAGATAGGTAATAACAAGAGCTTTATTGTTTGTGACGTATGTGAAAACTGTAAATTAAGCATTGATGACGAAGAATACACGATAGATTTGATCCCGATGTCAATGGGAGAATTCCAAGTCATTGTAGGGATGGATTGGTTGTCCCGATTCCACGCAAAAGTAGTTTGTTTCCGGAAGGAAATAAAACTAACGTCTCCTAGCGGAAAACACATTACAATATACAGTGAAAAAGGGGGTAATCCGGCGGTGTGCTTGATACTAGAAGCCCACAAACTTATGAAGCACGGATGCAAGGCCTTCATGGTATACGCAAGCGAATCAGAGAAAGAGCCCCTTAAAAATAAAGAAGTGTCGGTGGTACGGGATTATGACGATGTGTTCCCGGAAGAACTACCGGGAATACCACCAGAACGGGAAGTGGAGTTCGGAATCGAATTGATTCCGGGCGCCAAACCCGTGGCCAAAGCACCGTATCGACTTGCGCCATCTGAGTTACAAGAATTGATGTCTCAAATCCAAGAATTGCTCGATAAAGGGTTTATCCGTCCGAGTGTGTCCCCGTGGGGCGCACCAGTCCTATTTGTGAAAAAGAAGGACGGTAGTATGAGCATGTGTATCGATTACCAAAAGTTAAACAAACTCACGGTGAAGAATCGATACCCACTCCCAAGAATCGATGATTTGTGCGATCAGCTACAAGGAGCAAGTTGGTTCTCTAAGATTGATCTCAGATCTGGATATCACCAATTGAAAGTCAAGGAGGAGGACGTACCGAAGACGGCCTTTTGTACACAGTACGGGCATTATGAGTTCCTTGTAATGCCCTTTGGGTTGACCAATGCACCCGCGGCTTTCATGGATCTCATGAACCGGGTTTGCAAGCCTATACTGGATAAGTCGGTAATTGTATTTATCGATGACATTTTAGTGTATTCAAAGAACGAAGCTGAGCATGCAAATCATTTGCAAAAAGTGTTAGAGACACTCAGACGAGAAAGGCTATATGCAAACTTCTTTAAGTGTGCATTTTGGTTATGGGAGGTACAATTTCTTGGCCACATCATAAGTGTCGACGGAGTATTGGTGGATCCGTCAAAGATCGAGGCAGTGTCAAAATGGAAGCCCCCGAAGAACCCTTCAGAAATTAGAAGCTTTTTAGGGCTCGCGGGGTATTATCGGAGATTCATACAAGATTTCTCCAGAATTGCTTTACCATTGGCCAAATTAACTCGCAAGGAAGAGAAGTTTGTATGGGGCATCAAGCAAGAGGAAGCCTTCCAAACGCTCAAAGAAAAGTTGACTCACGCTCCGGTGTTAACATTACCGGAAGGGGTTGACGACATGGTGGTTTACTCGGATGCGTCGCATTCGGGGCTCGGATGTGTTTTAATGCAATGAGGCAAGGTCATCGCCTATGCCTCGAGGCAATTGAAGATTCATGAAAAGAAATACCCAACTCACGACTTGGAACTGGCGGCAGTAGTGTTTGCTTTAAAAATATGGAGACATTACTTATATGGGGTAAAATGTACAATCTTTACCGACCATAAAAGTTTGAAATATTTCTTCGATCAGAAGGAATTAAACATGAGACAAAGGCGGTGGTTGGAAACGGTCAAGGATTTCGATTGTGAAATACACTACCATCCCGGGAAAGCCAATGTAGTGGCTGATGCGTTGAGCAGAAAGGTAGATTATACCCCAATACGGGTACAATCGTTGCAGCTCATCGTGACTTCGGGCTTGCTAGAACAAATCCGAGGAGCACAATACGAAGCAGTAAAGACGGAAAACTGGAAAAAGGAAAGGATTATTGGCCAAGTTAAAGATCTCGAGGTAGGCAGCCATGGTTTGAAGACACGTTTCAATAGAATTTGGATTCCTAACATATCTGGAGTTAAAAAGCTTCTACTTGATGAAGCTCACAAGTCTCGTTATTCCATTCATCCGGGAGCAACCAAGATGTATAACGACTTAAAACAAAACTATTGGTGGCCCGGAATGAAAAGAGATGTTGTGAAGTACGTGGAAAAGTGTTTAACATGTCTACAAGTCAAGGCAGAACACTAAAAGCCATACGGTAGACTCCAACCGTTAGAAATCCCAGTTTAGAAATTGGAACAAATTACAATGGACCTATTGACCAAACTGCCCAAAACAAGCCGTGGTTTTGATGCTATATGGGTAGTTGTAGATAGATTGACTAAAAGTGCTCACTTCATCCTGATTCGTGAGACTTATACATCTGAAAAGATGTCAGACGTGTATACAAACGAAATTGTGGCATGCCACGGAGTACCGATATCCATTGTGTCTGACAGAGATACTCGGTTTACTTCAGACTTTTGGCGTAAGTTCCAAGAGCAAATGAGAACTAAGCTATTCCTTAGCACTGCATAGCATCCTCAAACGGATGATCAAAGTGAAAGAACAATACAAACGTTAGAAGACATGTTGCGTGCTTGCATTATCGACTTCGGGGGTAGTTGGGATGTCCATCTACCCTTAGTCGAATTTTCATATAACAACAGCTACCACGCGAGCATTAGAATGGCCCCGTATGAATTATTATATGGAAGAAAGTGTCGAACCCCGGTATGTTGGGGAGAAGTGGGTCCACGTGGACTGGCACCTACGGATATGATCCGAACTACGAATGAGAAAATTGACATGGTCCGAACTCACTTAAAAACAGCCCAAGACAGAGAAAAGTCGTACGCGGATAAACGGAGACGGCCAATTGAATTTCAAGTCGGTGACAAGGTCATGCTCAAAGTGTCCCCATGGAAAGGAGTTATCCGGTTTAGAAAGAAATGGAAATTGAGCCCAAGATTTATCGGACCGTTTACGATTATTGAACGGGTAGGAAAGGTAACTTACCGCCTTGAACTACCGGCGAAACTAAGCAGAATTCATAGCACATTTCATGTGTCACATCTTCGAAAATGTCTAGCGGATGAGACAACTTATATCCACTACGATGACATCGAGGTGGATGACAGATTAAACTATGTGGTAAGGCCCATTGCGATTTTGGATCGTAAGGTAAAAACATTAAGGAATAAAGAGGTCAATCAAGTAAAGGTCAAATGGGAACACAAGAAGGGTGCGGATACCACATGGGAATCCAAAGAGGAGATGCATCGGCTTTACTCTACTTTATTTGGTACGTAATTCGGTTTCGTGGACGAAACCCTTTTAAGGGGGTGGACTTGTAACACCCCGGAAATATAAACCTTTATATTAAAATTATAAAGTATAAATAAACAAGAATTAATCAACTAGGAATTCTAACCTAGTTAATTACAAGTCTTGAGATAACTTACACTAAGGTTAAAACACTAAAACTTAGTGCTAGATGATAAGTAGAGGGACTAAACTTTTCAAAAATTGAAAGCTAAATGCTGAAATAGTAACAAAACATACCAAACACACCATTTTGGTGTGTCTGGTCGATCAAGAAGGAAGGGGGCGACCACGGATTTTCTCCAAGCCCTAGCTTCACGCAAAATTCACAAAATTGAAGCCTCAAATCTGCCCTAAATCAAGTCTCGAACATAAATTAGTGATCACCTTGTTGAAAGGATCATAAGGTATGTAAAATTTTGAAGTTTTGATTCACCATGAATTCTAGGTTAATGGTGAAAAACTGAAATTGAACCTAAATATGTCATGCATGAATGAATACTGGAGTAATATGATGTCTAGAGTTAAACCCTAGGTGATTTCTTGTGAAAACCTTGCATCATATTTGTAGGGATTGTGATTTACATAGTAAGGATTAATGAGCTTGAAGAAGCTTGATAAATACTAGGATTATGATCCTTGCTCTAGCACAATCCGAATTTAGTAAGTAATTTCAGAAATATTGATGTTAAAGACATATGTAGAATTATCTTATTGAAGCTAAATTAGGTGCTAAATTGAAGTTATGAACTTGGTTTGGTTTATAGAAAAGTCTAACTCGCTAGGTGTTTGTTGAAATGCCTAAGTGAGGATTTAAATGTTAAAAGAAGATGACAACGCAGATTTGATCATGGTTCATAATAATGCGTTAATTGTCATGAAAAGAGTTCTAAACAAGTTGTAAATTGGATTTTCTAGGCAAAGAGTCCGGATCGTCAAGCGGACAAGCCGGAGGGAATACATGTGGGAAAGGCGTGCTCTAAAGGTACAAAATTACCGTTTCGTTACATTAAGATAATTTATTAGTTTTATGTCGTCGTTTTGAAACATGGTAAACAAGATAGACCAATACGTCACGAAAGTGACTCTGCGTCTTAAACAAGTAAAAACGGGTCAAAACAAGTGATAGAAAATGGATTCTTGAAATACCTTGATTGGTGCCTAAATTCCGGCATCTAAACAGGTCAAAACAAGTTTAAGAGTAAACTTAATGTGAACGACCATTACTTGATGAATGGTTATAAACCAAACGTAAGCCGTGTAGCGGACACGCTAAGCTAGTTGAGAAACTTAACTCCTAATATGGGAGTTAAGGTTCAGAAATTGTAAGCATGACAAGTAGCATAAAAGGGCAAACTCGAAGCCTTGGAAACAAGCTTGTAGACTATTCCGTAGGCAATCCCTCGTGAGGGTAGTCAAGCGTTATCATTGGTATAATCCGGGTATGGGTAATTAGCTTTAGTCAATTAATAATCTTGTTCGAAAGTAAAATACATTGATGCAGGAAATGAATCGGCAAAACTGCAAAAACAAGAAAGCATGTACAGCAGCTACCGTAAATTACGGTCAGTAGCCGGTATATTGTTACGGTGCATTTCTACTGCCTTACGACAGACTATAACTTTCCAGCGGCCACCGTAACTTACGGTGCTACCATAAGTTACGATAGAGCCCAGTTTTAAATGTTAAATTTTCTTTTAAATTTTGATTTCTCGAACATGATTTCAAACCTAGTTACGATCATGTTAAAATTCAAGGCTCATAATACTAATGGTTGTCTAAAACTTTCAGTTTCCAGGTATTTCAAGTAGTAGGATGATGATCAAGCAATCAAGTCGAACCTAACACACAATTCAACGCTTCCGCACTTGATCTTTTTGTTTTAAGACTATGTAAACACTTGTAGTTTTTGTCTTGAATATTGTTTAGTAGGATTAATACGTGAATGTTATGACTAGTTATGGTTTTAAAATCTTGAAAGTTTTTGTAAACTCTAAATTTTTGGCATCAAATGCATAGTCTTATGTCATTAATCTAGTATTATAAACTGGGTCTTACACTTAATTCGAATGTGGTGATTCCTTGTAATCAAAAATCGAATTTTTGGAAAATCATCCTATCTTTTCAGATAGATGCTTGAGGACGTTGAAGCCCATCGACTGGGTTCCTGGTATACCTTGAATACCCATGTTCAAATCAACCTCAAGTTAATAGCAATCAATGACAAGACAATAACAAGTTAAAGGTCAAGTTAAACAATTATGTGATTATGTGCTTATATATGTTTTTGTGTGATCCAAATTTTTGTTATCCAAATCCTCGTAGAATCTTCCATATCTTCATATAAGGAAATGCATAGTAGGATACCCAAAGATACTACCTTAAATCCTTAATGGGCTTCTACGTTGTAGTTAAGTCCCTTGGATTATAAAGTACTATTCCATAATTAGACCCCTTGAGTGGTCTAGTTAAACAGATTGATCCAAAAATCTGGTTAGGAATATCATGTGATGATATAGCTGAAAGGACTCCATAGGTAGTCTAATTAAAGAGAACATTTATCGATCTAATTAAAAGGACCCTATGGTGGTTTAGTCACACTCATCACAGGTTTGATTTTATTCCCCAACACATTATGAAACGCACTGTGCGGACTATGCAAGGAATCACGTAATTATGGACGCGTACATAATTATGGAATTTAGTGCACAGAAACCACAGCAAGTTTTGTCATGTGTCTAGAGTTAACCCTATTCATTTCCATTTCTGATGAAGCAACCGTTGAAAATGACTCCGTCCATTCATTTTCGTTTCAGAAGATTGTCCGTTAAGGAAATGAATATCCGTTTGTTTATCCTTTCATTTCCGTTTCTGAGGAAGCAACCGTTGAAAATGACTCCGTCCGTTCATTTTCGTTTCTGAAGATTGTCCGTTGAGGAAATGACTATCCGTTTGTTTATTCCTTCATTTCCGTTTCTGAGGAAGCAACCGTTGAAAATGACTCCGTCCGTTCATTTTCGTTTCTGAAGATTGTCCATTGAGGAAATGAATATCCGTTTGTTTATTCCTTCATTTCCATTTCTGAGGAAGCAACCGTTGAAAATAACTCCGTCCATTCATTTTCGTTTCAGAAGATTGTCCCTTAAGGAAATGAATATCCGTTTGTTCATCCTTTTCATTTCCGTTTCTGATGAATCACCCGTTGAAAATGACTCCGTCTGTTCATTTTCGTTTCTGAAGATTGTCCGTTGAGGAAATGAATCTCTGTTTGTTTATTCCTTCATTTCCGCTTCTGAAGAATACACGTTGAGGAAAATGACTCCGTCCATTCATTTTCATTTCTGAAGAATGTCTGTTAAGGAAATGACAGGATTATCCCTTGCATATCTCTGGTGGTTATTTGACACAAAGTCACAGACAGACTCCTACGAATAAATTTCGGGACGAAATTTCCTAAAGTAGGGGAGACTGTGACACCTGTGCCTCTGTGACCATCAAACAAAAACCAAATCAATGAAATATTGGGTTTCATACTTGGGATTTGTGTAAACATGTGTATCGTTTGCACCTGTCAATTCTTGTTCGATTTCGGGCCTTAAATCGCTTTCTGGAAGGTTATACGCGATCTGATGCGTAAATATAACCAGTTTAATGCAACAAACACTTCGGAATAGTGACATAGGCTTAACATACCTTAAATAACCTTTACATAACTTAGAAATAAGTTTTGGATGGTTTGGTATGCCGAAATCAAGTTTGTTCGCTTACAGGGACTAAAATTGACAAACTGCGAAAGTATGCCGATTTGAACTGTAACGAACAATCCGGAACTTGATCATAAGTTAAATATGCCCTAAATATCCTTTACATAGCTTAGAAATAGGCTTTGAGGTGTTTTGTGCGCAGAAATAAACTTTATGTTCATTCAGGGACTAAAAGCGTCAAAAAGTGCATAAGTTTGCACTTTCGCGCATATCTTACGTTCTGAATACATCCAGACATCCAAAAATTTATGTAAGCATTAAAATATTTTATTTTAGTGTTTGGCATAAGAAAATCCATTCGTCGCTTGATTTGGATCATTTTTGCGTTCGTTACGACTTCCGTCGTAACTAACCGAACAACGCAACCGTACGACCAAACGAACCGACATCCGACATATTTTTGAACATGTTTTGAGTTCCCTATACTTTAACTTCATTTTAGAGCCTTAAAATGAGGTTAACGGGGCTTAAACGTGTCAAAAATGAGTCGAAATGCAAGATTCTGAAGTTCAGGGATCAAAATTGACATTCTGCCATAGTTATCTTAGGAAGGGACCAAAAGGAAAAGTCTAAATTCCAGCTTGTTCCAGCTGTTCCCTTCATTTGCACATGGTTTTAATGAAACTATGGGCTCCCATGGTTTCACAAAACCATGGGCACATGTGTACGGATGAGATCGAAGCTCGTTTTACGATGAACGATCCTAATGGTTCTAGATTTCCTATATATACCCACCTCCTTTCACTTGCAAAACCCACAATGATCTAATTTTGGCTCTCTAAGTTGAAGTTTATGCTTCATACCTAAGAGTAAATCGGATCATAGCTTGTGGGGACCTTTTGTAAGTATTCTTTCGTTCTTTTCATTCGTTTTTATCGTTAAAGTCAAACTGCGTTTGACTTTCTGCATTAACCAGTTTATAGTCAATGCGAAGTTTGTATGAACTTCATAACGTGAGCGTAATCATGATGGTTATAGTCCCTAGTGACTATACCTACGGATTACCACGTTATCTAGGTGTAGTGACGAGTCGTAGTTTCGGCCAAAATGCGTATTCTTTCGTATTTTGTAACCAAACTACTTTTAGGTATCAAAACCGTTTGTTTTGATACCAAACCTATTTTCTAACTTAGTTAAACATGTTTCGACATGTTTAGTTCGTCACTTTAGGTTTAGTGCTTATGTAGAGTCGTAAGTCAAGCGAACTAAACACCCGCTTAGACTTACGAACTAGACCCGTGTGGTCGATCTTTAGGATCCGACCAAGGTGACCATAGTTGTATAGGGAATAAACTTCTGAGGTTATACCTTATGGTCACTTCGTTTAAGTAGTTGTATGATAGGTAGTTTATATGCCTTAGGAAAATTACCAAAATACCCTTTTTACGCATAAATTCATTTTAAGCATATGTAACCTAAATTTTGACATCTAAACTGATTAGACAATAATATTAGACATTTTAAGGCATATATTACTTGTCATAGGACTAGTTAGGCGTTCCGAACGCGTTTTACGTGAACGACGCGTTAAAGTAGCGTAATGTCACGGAGTAACTTTCTGACTCTCGTGTGGCACTTAGAATCCTTCTAAGTTCAGCCTTGTGGTTGGGTTTGTTTATCTTTCGCAGCGGAAGTCTTTGTTCGTGTGAACACAAGAATGGTTTTGTAGTGCAATACTACAAGAAAGATGATGTTTATATTACTTGAACAAGTATTACAAGTGGGAGAGATTACAACAAGTTGGGTGCTTACAAATGAGGCCACTTATGCCTATTTATACTAGTGCCTCATGTCTAGATAGTTCCTAATCTAGATAATTCCATACATAATATCTAGTTGCTGAATTCTAGAGACTTCTATGCAAATATCCAGCTTTGTGATGATTAATGGCTGATCTAGAGTCTTCTTTGGCAGCCCTTATAACCAGCATTTTCTAGTGTCTTCTTTGATAATATCTTGGTGATTTCATGATGTTTCAAGAGTGATCTAGATCCTTCATAGCTGGATCTTATGGGGCTGATTTTCCAGCGTTTTCTAGAGAGTTCGGATGCCTTGTAAGTTGCTTTGTTGGTCCCGAATGTTGTGGCATTTTCCGGAGACTTCCAGCAGCCCCTAACGAGTCTGGAACAGCCAGGAATATTCTGGAAACGCGGTGGAAAAATCTGATTTTCAAGCAGGGCGTGACATCCTCCCCCACCTAAATTCGCAACGTCCTCGTTGCGATTTTTGGACATCGTTGGTCGTTTTCTCGTGAGCTGAAGAGCGGATATAGTTTTCCCTTGCCGTATTTGTCTCGCCTCCAGAGTAGCGGAGTGTACCTGTTTTCCTTTGACAAGATACATTGCGTTTAGGAATGGTACCGGCATGGCTCTGGTCTGACGGAAGAACTCCATCCCGAGAATGATGTCATACGTGTCAAGCGGTGCTACGGTGAAGTCTATCTTCCCCGACCATGTCCCGATCTTTGACTTTACTTTCCATGAGTACCCTCTAATTGGCTCGGGATCTCCATTGGCTCCTTTGATCCATCCTTCACGGAATGTGATCGGTATGCCAAGTCTTTTAGCCTCCCCTGGGGTGATGAAATTATGGCTTGCCCCGGTATCCACAAGTGCCTTTCCGGCTTGTCCGTTTATTTCGATTTGCACAAACCGAAGTCCTTTGGGTGCTTCACTCAACTTATTGTCCGTCGATGTTTTGGTGTCGCATTCCGCCATCCTTATGCGTTTTCCTTCGAATGCGTTTAAGGTATTCAGGACATGTAACTGTATTGCCCCCAATTGAGCCTCCTCGGTTTCAGCAGGTTCATCATTAGTCTTTTCCATTGCATTAAGGCTGTTTTTCTTTGGGCAAAAACGTGGGTTATGTGGCCCATCGCATATCAAACAGCCCTTATAGGGTTCGTTGGCTAGTTGGAGTGGTTTCTTGGTGTCGTCTTTCCGGAATTGGTTGATGGGTTTGGTTCCCCCACCTTTTGCATTGTTGGTTTCCACTTGCGTGGACTTTGATCGTGTTTCAGTACGATCATGTAAGGATTCGGCAGCAATGATGGCTGATGTTAAGTCTTGAACGTTACGACGTTCGACTTCGTTTTTCGCCCAATATTGTAAACCATCGATAAAGTATGCAAGTGAGTCTTTGGGCGAGATATCCGGAATTTCAAGCATAAGTGTTGTAAATTCACTTATGTAATCTTTGATAGTGCCTCGTTGTTTGAGATTACGAAGTCGAATTCTCGCTTCGTACTCAGCATTTTCCGGATAAAATTGTCTTTTGATTTCTTTGGTGAAATCAGCCCAAGTAGTGACGAAGCACGTACCTTGCTCAATTTCTTTTTGCTTTCGTCTCCACCATAATGCAGCCGTGTCTTTTAAGTAAAGTTGCGCGGTTTTGATCTTCTTGGCATCATCCGCGATGTCTACGCCTTCAAAGTACTGTTGAATTTCCCATAGGAAGTCGTCCACCGCACGCGCTTCTCGCTTTCCAGTGAATGGAGTTGGTTGTGGGACTTTGACTTTCGTGGGAACAAGGGTGCTTGTACCACCAGTTCCGTTTGCAACAGCTTGCTTGAGGATATTGAAGTCCATTTGCAACTGTTTGAAGCTATCGTGGTAGCTTGCAAGTTCCTTCTCTATGTTGGTTTTGAGTTGACCCAACTCGTTCATAAACATTTCTTTCATTTCATTTCTCAATATTGCAATAGCAGCTTTGAAGGCATCCTTCGTCTCGTCGATATCACTACTCAAAGGTTCTAATTGTTGTAGTGAATCAGTGACGTGTTCCTTGAAGGTGTCAAATTCTGCCCTTAGAGCATCAGCATTGTTGTTGTATTCAGCCATCGATGTTTCAACGTCTTCAATTCGTTTATCCAGACTTGCAACCAAGTCTTTGGACATTTCTCGGGTCTTCCTTCCACCTTTTCGAGTGTCCTCACGTCCACGCGTTTCTTCTCCGGCACCCGTTGTATGTTGCATCTTTTCTATTTCAGCCATCTCCAATGGATCGAACGTTGCTCTGATACCACTTGTCACGGAGTAACTTTCTGACTCTCGTGTGGCACTTAGAATCCTTCTAAGTTCAGCCTTGTGGTTGGGTTTGTTTATCTTTCGCAGCGGAAGTCTTTGTTCGTGTGAACACAAGAATGGTTTTGTAGTGCAATACTACAAGAAAGATGATGTTTATATTACTTGAACAAGTATTACAAGTGGGAGAGATTACAACAAGTTGGGTGCTTACAAATGAGGCCACTTATGCCTATTTATACTAGTGCCTCATGTCTAGATAGTTCCTAATCTAGATAATTCCATACATAATATCTAGTTGCTGAATTCTAGAGACTTCTATGCAAATATCCAGCTTTGTGATGATTAATGGCTGATCTAGAGTCTTCTTTGGCAGCCCTTATAACCAGCATTTTCTAGTGTCTTCTTTGATAATATCTTGGTGATTTCATGATGTTTCAAGAGTGATCTAGATCCTTCATAGCTGGATCTTATGGGGCTGATTTTCCAGCGTTTTCTAGAGAGTTCGGATGCCTTGTAAGTTGCTTTGTTGGTCCCGAATGTTGTGGCATTTTCCGGAGACTTCCAGCAGCCCCTAACGAGTCTGGAACAGCCCGGAATATTCTGGAAACGCGGTGGAAAAATCTGATTTTCAAGCAGGGCGTGACAGTAAGCTACCTAAACGGGTCATATCGGGTCGTAAGCACTTAGGTTAGGTTTCATTTTAGTATGTAGGCTTTGTTAAACCATATTGTCACGGCCCACGCGCCCGGTTTGACCCGGTCAGGGGCCGCGGGACAGGAATCCTGTGGTATTTATTAATTTAAAGTGACAGCGGAAGAATTTATCAGGATCGATTTAATAATTGAAAAGCCCGTTTGATTTCTTATATAAATTAAAAATACAATCCGGTAATTTACAATAGGGTGATTTCACTGAGAAATCTTTATTTTAAAAAACATGTTTCTTTTTATTCATTTATATTGAGCCACTTCTCTAAGCTGGTAGTGCTTCACGGCACTTTTCTTGGATCACAACAGATCACCTGAAACATGTTTGAAAAAGGTTTTCTCAGCGGGGAAATACTGAGTGAATCATTCAGTTTACTGAAAACGACACATTTTGTTATAATTTACAGTGTTAAGAGCGATTACAATGTTCCTGATATCAACCAACTACCCACAGTATTTGTCACTCGACCCATTGGCCCACCCGTTGTCCAATGGTGTCTGTGACTATGGTCATATCACCCCTTGGCTGTCCCAATGGTGAAGATTATCAAGTAATGTATACAAAACCCCACATACCGGCTGTAACTTGGTGATTACATAGACTTAATCCCTGTAATTATAACTTTGAAAATAATTTGGAGTTTTGTAAAACAGTTGATAAAAAAGAGAATGACTCACATTGCAGATTTAACGAGCAATGTATAAGCCTACTGATTAGCCTTGTTTATCCTAATTTAAATAACAATGCACACAAACTGGGTTAGTAACTAATACAGCAGTTACGACAATTCACGAGATTAAACCCTCACAACGATTGACAAAGTGCGATACTTAAACATCCAGCGGATTTACAACGAATGACAGAGTATAGCCCGAGTTCGAGCAGTACTCAAACATCCTGTCGAAATCACGACGAATGACAATGTATAAACCCAATTTGAGCAGCACTTAAACATTCATTGGATAGTTTCAATCGATCGGACGTTGAATCGTAATAGCGATCGAGTTAATACCCGGTATCGTCGCAGCACCTCGGTACTAATTGAAATTTCGACTTTACAGTAGCAAGAACTCGTTTTTATGAAAAGTTTTCGACACCAGTGGACTATGCATGCAACAGGCTATTTATAGCTGAAATTTGGGTTTTACGCGGCCCGCGTAAACCCACATATATGCTTTACGCGGCCCGCGAGGCTGCCTAGTCTAGGCATAGGTTTTATTGGTCATGAGTAGGTCCCCAGATGGTTAACACGTGGCCCCGGCATCCTTATCCGGTCAACCTTAAGTTGACGCGGCCCGCGTAAGACAAGGCTTGTCTTTTACGCGGCCCGTCTGAGACCCAGAATTTTGTTTTTCTTGATTTTTAGTATGGTTTAGGGTTTCAGGGGTCCGGGTTTATAAATACGGGTATTTTTAGGAAATTTTGAGAGTCCTTACACATATCATATGAGTTCCAATACGCATTTGGTTTACGAAACCTCATACTATCCGATCTTCCGAGTTAGGTCCGGTTATTAATGTAGTTATCTATATTAGGTGCCGTTTAATTTCTGTGATCCCTCTAGCTTTGCTTGGTTGTTGTTCAAGACTTCTAAGAACCCTCAAGTGAGTACATAGACACCTCTTTTACTGTTTTCAAACGTTTTGGGGTGAAACACATGTGCCTACTTGTTACTTTCATGTTTTCATGTGTTTATATCACATACTTGCTATGTTCATTAGTACACTATTAGTACATGATTTCATTATGTTTTTATACTATGTATGTCCATTGTGTGCATACTTAGTACATTGTTTTACATTACATTTTGCTGCATATGCTCATCCAGCATATGGACACATTGAATTACATTTTGAACCGTTGTAACTATTTGACTATGTGAATCGTTGTAACCATTTGATTATGTGAACCGTTTGTAACCATTGAATTATGTGAACCATTTGTAACTGTTGAACCATGTGAACCATTTATATCTGTTGATTGACATGAACCGTTTGAAATCTGTTTGAACCATTGGGTTAGGGAAGTGATTAGGTAACGGGGCGGGTGTAATGTGCTAAAAGCATGGTGGATACGCCGCTGGTACTTCCTATATATAAGTGCTTTTAACACATTATATATCGTTGCGTTATCTGGATCACTTGGGCAAGGTTATCAAAAACAAAGTTATACTACAAGGTTTTTCTAACAATATATATACTATTCGAGTTTTTATTTCAAAAATGATTTCCAATCTGGGTTTAATTAAACAAATGTTTTTGGAGTTAAGAAGCATGGCTACGAGATTTTATAAATTATAATCAACTTGATTTGAGTTGGTTAATTATGTCGCAATGCTATACTTTTCAAAATAAGGTTTTTAAATAAGCATTGCAACATGTAAAACGAGCCATGAATCTGACACTCACATAAAACCTATGTACTCGCCGGCATTTTTATGCTGACGTATTTTCACATGTGTTTCAGGTACGATAGTTGATGATATTTAATGATGATATTGGTGTATGCTCACATAGGAATGGACGAGGCCTTAGTGACTTAATAACAACGAAAGACTATTGGTTTATGTTTTGTTTCAATTTCCAATGTAATGTAATACATTTGATTTAATAAAACGAAACTATTTATTCCATGGTTGTGAAACAATGATTCTGTTACAACACTCCCCGACGTTTCCGCCACGTTTTGTTGTTTTACGTGGTCGGGGTGTGACAGAAAAGTTGGTATCAGAGCCGATGGTTATAGGGAATTAGGTATTAGTAATGCTTTGACCTAGACTATAACCTTCCTAGGACCCTAACGCGAGTTTACTTGCATTTAGTCATAAAACAATACCGTTGCCTATCTTTAGGCAACAACCACAATAAAAACACAAAATTCGAATCTGCTTTGAAAACTAATCATCTATTCTAGGATGATTTATTATAAGGTTTTGAACCTTCAAAATTTTCAACATCCCGTCAAAGTTTGGGTCTCATTAATGTGAACACGTGCAAATTGGAAGGGTGGGTGCCTGTACCCTGGGTTTTCTGTCTAAGGCTAGAGTGTTCGTACAAATCCGCAGTAGTCACTCTTACCTGGGAACTCTTGGGATGAGTGTCCACTTATAGGCGAGCATGTCTTCGCGATACATTATGAGGACCTATTTACTTTGATTCAGCCTTTGTGTGTCATTTGTTTGCTTCGTGGTTCAAACAAATGACCATCACCCATGCATCTAGACACTTTAAGAATCATGAAGAGAATTATTCAACCCATGATCAAGAATTAGGAGCCATAATTTTTGCCCTTAAGATTTGGAGACATTACCTTTACGGTAGTAAGTTTACCATATTCACTGATCATAAGAGCTTGATATATGTCTTCGGGCAAAAGGAATTGAATATGAGACAAAGACGCTGGATGGAACTACTTAGTGATTATGATTGTGATATTCAGTATCATGCAGGAAAAGCAAATGTAGTTGCTGATGCTTTAAGCCGAAAGTATCACGAAAAACCAAAAAGGGTACGTTCTTTTAAATTAAATCTACAAGTAGATTTAAATGATCAGATAAGAGAAGCACAAGAATCAGTAATCAAGGAAGATACTATCAAGGAAGATACTGAAAAATTAAAAGGTATGCTAAAAGAGTTAGAAAAAGGAATAGATGGAATTTGGAGATTCCATGAGAAAAGAATATGGGTACCTAAATTAGGAAACCTACGTCATTGTATATTAGAAGAAGCCCATAAATATAAGTATACAACGCATCCAGGAGGTGATAAAATGTACCAGGATGTAAGGAAAAATTTTTGGTGGATAGGAATGAAAAAGGACATAGCAACCTATGTTTCTAAATGTTTAACCTGTTCACAAGTCAAAGCTGAACATCAGAAACCTTCAGGTTTATTGCAACAGTTAGAAATGCCTGTTTGGAAATGGGAATTAATAACAATGGATTTTGTTACTAAATTACCCAAAACAAAGAAAGGTAATGATACAATCTGGGTGATTGTAGATAGGCTAACCAAGTCAGCTTATTTCCTACCAATGAAAGAAACTTTTAGCATGGAACAATTAGCTAAATTATATGTAAATGAAATACTTTGTTTACATGGAATTCCTCTATCAGTTGTTTCTGACAGAGATAGCCGATTTACCTCTCTTTTTTTGTCAAGTTTCCAAAAAGCCATGGGAACCAAGTTAAATCTAAGCACGGCTTATCATCCTCAAACAGATGGACAAAGCGAAAGGACAATTCAGACAATGGAAGACATGCTTAGAGCTTGTGTAATTGATTTTGGAGGTAATTGGGACGATCACTTACCTTTAATAGAATTTTCTTATAATAACAGTTATCACACAAGTATCAATGCTGCACCTTTCGAAGCACTTTATGGATGTAAGTGTCGAACCCCAATCTGTTGGGCAGAAATTGGGGAAAAGCAACTATCTGGACCTGAGATAGTGCAAGAAACAACCGACAAGATTATTCAAGTCAAAGAACGACTGAAAGCAGCACGTGATCGACAAAAAAGCTATGCTGATAACCGACGCAAACCCTTGGAATTTCAAGTAGGAGATAAAGTATTATTAAAGGTCTCTCCTTGGAAAGGAGTGGTAAGATTTACCAAACGCGGAAAGCTAAGTCCCAGGTATGTTGGACCTTTTGAGATTATTAGAAGAATAGGACCTGTAGCCTATCAGCTACAACTGCTAGAGGAAATGGCAGGAATACATGATATATTTCATATATCTAATCTCAAAAAGTGCTTAGCTGATGAATCTCTAAGAGTACCTCTTAAGGATATAGAGGTAAATAAACAACTCAAGTTTGTAGAAAGGCCTCTACAGATTGAAGACAGGAAAGTCAAGAATCTTAAACACAAGAGATTAGTTCTGGTCAAAGTTAAGTGGGACTCCAAAAGAGGACCTGAGTATACATGGGAGCTTGAATCTGAAATGCAACGGAAATATCCGCATTTGTTCCAATAGATCTCGAGGACGAGCTCTAAAACAAGGTGGGGAGAATGTAACAACCCTCGGTAAAACCAACACCCTCATAATATTTCCGACACCCTAAGTATATCTTAAAATGTCCCAATATGTCTTTATATACACCCATTATAAGAAAAACCGAGCCCGAAATATATAAAATAGTATTTAAAATAAATAAAAGTTTTAATCTAGGGCTGAGGCGGGCCGCGTAGACCCACCCCAACCCTTACGCGGGCGGTATAAGGGTTAGAACCGGATTCCTTTAATTTTCTTTAGTTTAGACGGGCCGCGAAAGACCCCCATTTAGTTAACGCGGGCCGCGAGAGATCAAGATAAGTGGCGCAGCCCGGTGATGACACGTGTCATCATCGTGGCTAAGCTAGGCGATGACCCGGATCACCTAAACCCTACCCGGGCTAGTACGTGGGCCGCGTAAGCCCCACTTATCTTTTATGCGGGCCGCGTGAGAGTCCAGTTCAGCAAGTATCAATAGAAGGCATCGGATTTCATTTCGAATTCGCTCACAACGATTTCTTTCTCCCAAATTCTGATAGTAGGCTTATAATACACGGGTATTATATCCCCTAATTAGCGAGGTTCTGCTCCGTTGTAAGTATTATAACCCCAGTTTCGTAATAGATATGATGCCTGATTGATTTAGGGTTCCGTAACAACTGTCGTGGTTCTGCCCGACGTAGTTGTTGGAATACCGTCTCGAGGAGGGTATCATTAATATTTTCAAAGGGTTATTATACTAACCTATGTACATTTGTATAAATTATAGATTATTCCCAGGAAACCCTTACGCGAAGTCTAAGATAGCAACGTGAGTTTATCCTCTTTTTGTTAACCTTTTTGGAATATTTTACAAAACCTTAATTATTTTATAATGTGATTGGTGATTGAGTCTTTGTAGTTCTTCAATTACTGCCAGTATTTTGAGGTTTTGTATACAAAATTTACTACTGCGAGTAGTAAGTCGGGATGACAGTACGTTACCATTGGACGATGAGTTAGCCAATGTGTAATATGACCCGCAAGTCAGGATTGACAGTACTGAATGAGTAATTGTGTAGAAATAAACAATGTGATCGCTCTCAATACTGTTTTAATTAATAAAATGTTTCTTGATTAAACTGGGATTCACTCACCAGTATTTCCCACTGACAAAAATGTTTTTAAAACGCGTTTCAAGTAACACAATGTGACAGCTAATTAGTAAAAAGCCAGCTGGAGAGCACTGAAGGCTTGGGAAAAATGTGGCTATAAAAGTTACCAAATAAACGATGTTTTAAATTCAATAAAATAGGGTTTATCCCTATAAATGTATTGTAATAAGAAACTTGGGTTTTGCCCATGTGATTATTAATATTAAATATGGTGGTTTTACTTTGATAAACATTTCCTAACTACAGTTCTGATGTAATTTCCGCTGCCAAATTAACAAGCTAATACCACCAGATTTCTGAGTTCGCGTCCGCCTGTTCCCGGGACAGATAAGGGATCGGGGGTTGCAACATTGGCAATCGGTGCCGTTCCTAGTAATAGGTGGATTCTGAATTCAACTTCCCTATCTGGCGGCAGTCCTGGCAATTCTTATGGAAATACATCTGAAAACTGAGACACTACTGGAATGTCTTTTAATTCTTTTCCTTTAGTGTTAGTGATTATAGAAATCAAATACACTATAGATCCTTTTCTTATACAACTTGCAGTTTTCATCACAGAGATGAATTTCGTGGATCTAAATGGTTTATCTCCTTTAATTGTGATCTTTTCACCTCTTGGTGAATTTACTTGGATTGACTTTTGATCACACAAAATACTGGCTTTATTTGGCTATTAACCAATCCATTCCTAATACAACATCAAATCCTGCTAGATTTATTGGGTAAAGGTTTGCAATAAATTTTTGATTTGAAATTTCTATTCTTGCTCCCTGCAAGATTTTAGAAATCCTAACTGTTTCTCCATTTGCTGTCTCTACTAGACATTCCTGTGGGAGTTTAGTTAATGACTGATTTAGAAGTTTGCAAAACGAAGTATTAATAAAACTTTGGTTTGCACTAGAGTCAAATAATACTTTAGCAAAAACATCATTAACTAAAAACGTACCAGCTATCACGCCCGGAATCATCTTGGCTTCATCTGTAGTCAGAACAAATGCTCTAGCATTTTTAGGGTTCTTGTTGTTCGCAGTTGGCGCCAATTTTGGACAGTTTGGCTTATTGTGACCTTTTTCTCCACAATTGAAGCACAGTCCATTAGTAGGTTTCCTTCTGCAAGTTTCTTCCTTATGCCCTGGTGCAGAGGTAGAACCTACATTCCTACGGTTAGAATTTCCAAAACGGAATTCTTGGGGAAGTCTTTGGGTTAGGTTTCTCCTCTGGTCTTCTTCTCTAGTACGAATTAATTCATCTGTCAAGGTATTGGGTAGTTCTACAGCTTCTTCTATGGTTTGTGGCCTAGCTGCCTTGACTACATGTCTAATCTCTCCAATTAATCCCCAGATGTATCGGGAGATTAATACCGGCTCAGGTGATGCAAGGGTTGGCACTATTCTAGCATATTCAAAGAATGTAGTAGTATAACCCTTACTATCTACCCCGGTCATTCTGAGGTTCAGAAACTTATTCGCTATCTGTTCCTTTTCATTGGGAGGGCAAAATTTCCTTTCTACCATATTTTTAAATTCCTCCCACTCCATGTTGTATACCCTATCACTTCCTCTTGACTGGAGGATAGTGTTCCACCACTCCAAGGCTGAGTTCTTAAACAGATTAGAAGCAAACATTATCTTGTCTTCTTCAGCACACTTGCTTATTTTTAAAACAGCCTCAGTCTTTTCTATCCAGCGTAGAGCTGCAATAGGTCCTTCATTGCCCGAGAATTCTATTGGTTTGCAGGACCATAATTCTTTATAAGAACAACCATATGGCATAGTTCTTCTTCTTTTGGGAGTGGGCACTTGAAGTACGGGTCCATTGTTTACGCTGTGTTCTGGTTCAGTTGGTCGCTTACTGCTATGCTTACTTTTATTTTCTGCTTCCTTAATAGTTTGAATAATAAATGGGATTGCATCTATGATTCCTTGTGCCACTATATGTTGGATGACACTATTATCCACTTGGTTTCCATTGTTATTGTCGTTCGGGTTCTCATTATTCAGATTATTGTTATTCGGGTGGTTGGCGTTCTAGGTGTTATCATTCTGGTTTTCTTGATTCGCTTCGTTATCCATCTGAATTTTAGACATTTACCACATATTAATATTATGAATAATATTGAATATAGCCAATCACATGTCACGCACTTTGGTCAAAAGCGTCGATCATTGCAACTTTACTCTATTCATATAATATGCATCTATTACACACCAGTACTGAAATAAAAATTACAATACCAACTGGAATTTAAAGTTACACTAATAAATTTAGGCATCCGTAGTTTTTTTTAACACACATATTTTATTATTATTATATTATTACTACCATTTTCACCATCCCATTCATGGATATGGATTCATCCAAAAATCCATATTGCGTTCGTCGTATATCCATACGAGACGCTCTCCCACCTGTCTGATTCTCTCACTGCTTTCTAAAATTTCCTCACCAAATGTCCTAAGTTCTTATACGTTTTCTGCACTCATTGGGGGTGCAGGTTCTAGGACTAGGTTCGGAATCTGGGGTGCGGGTTTCTGGTATGGAGGTGTAGGGGCCTGAAATGGGTAACGATTCTCTAAGATCTCTCTAATGTATACATCGTTATCGAAATAGGGATCTAGAGGATCTAAACCTGGGTAGGCTCCTAGGTTCTGCATTGGCATGTCTTCTGGAATAGGGTAGCGTTGCACATAGTCCCTGTTGTCGTCCCACCATTGGTCGTAATTTGGGTCTAAGGGATTTGGTGCGGGTACCCTAGGGATTTCCTCTGGATCGAAGTCATGCATTTCTACTTGGTTTTCAGGGTTTTCTATCTCCATCGGTTGGTCAGGAATTGGCGGTTGTGGTTGGGGTGCTAACATTTGCTCCAGGTTAGGGTCAGCTGCAGTGGTTGCTAAGATGTGGATATTGGCTATACCCCTATTAAGCATATCCTGGGCATATGCATCGGTTTTTCTTTTGGCTGCGGCTAATGCTCTCTGCTCTTGTAACTTTTTCATACGCTTCCTACGCTCGTGCGCTCCCCTACTGAACCATAGCCTCTTTTTCTGAGGAAATGGCTCTTCAGATTGAGCCTTAAATACGAATATTCCTTCTTCCGTATCAGCAGAGTACCCCGAAAGGGCAGTCTGAGAAGAGGCACCTTCGCTTCTAGGCGAACCAGACAATTGACGGTACGCGTCAGATGGTCCTTAGTCGCTCATACTGTAAACTAACAGATAGTCAAATAACACATAACAAGAAAATACAATTATGCACGTATTGTGACACCTGTGTCACTTCAACCATCAAACAAATGCCAAACCAATGAAATATTGTATTTCATACTTGGGATTTGTAAAAAAATATGTGTATCATTTGCACATATCAACTCTTGTTCGATTTTAAGCTTTATATCGCTTTCTAGAGGGTTATACGCGCTCTAATGCGTAAAAATAACCATTTTAATCCAACGAACACTCTGGAATAGTGAAATAGGCTTAACATCCCTTAAATAACCTTTACATAACTTAGAAATAAGTTTTGAAGGCTTTGGTATGGCAAAAACAAGTTAAATCGCTTACAGGGACTAAATTCGACAAACTGCGAAAGTATGCCGATTTGAACTGTAACAGACATTCCGGAACATGACCATGAGTTAAACATACCATAAATATCCTTCACATAGCTTAGAAATAGGCTTTGAGGGGTTCGGTGTGCTAAAATAAACTTTTGGGTCATCCAGGGACTAAAAGCGTCAAAAAGTGCACAAGTTTGCACTTTCGCGCATAACTTACGTTCTGAATACATCCGGACATCCAAAAATTTATGTAAGCATTATAATATTATTCCTTAGTGTTTGGCATGAGAAAAATCCATTCATCGCGTCATTTGGATCGTTTTTCGCGCTTATGCGCATTCCGTTGTAATTAACCGAACATCGCGATCGTACGGCCAAACGAACCAACATCCGACATATTTTTGAGCATGTTTCATGTCCACAATGTTTAGGCATCATTTTAGGGCCTTAAACTTGGCTTTATGGGCCTTAGAAATGTCGGAAATGGCTTAAACATGCAACAGGGACCAAAACTGCCAATTCTGAAACTTTGTGCAGATCAGACATAGCCAGGCGGCCCGCCTGAGTTTTGTCTGATCCTGATGTGGGCCGCATGGCCCCTTCAGTAACAGAAACTTTGTTTTCTTGCTAAGATTGGCCTTTCAAACACTCCAAAGGGCAATGCCCTTTCACCATTTCAGGAGCTAAGGGTCACATTAAGCCACCACAACATCTTGACAAGTGTACGCATAAGATCGTGGCACGATATTCAAGAAACGATCCTAACGGCTTTACTTTTCCTATAAATACCCCCCCCTTTTGGTTAAAACCCACAAAAATCTGATCTAAAGCTCTAAGTTGGAACCTTTGTTTCATACCTGAGCCATTTTGATCTAGATTAGCATTCGGGGACCCTTCGTAAGTGTTCTTTCGTTCTTTTATTCGCTTTTCGAGTCCGAAAGTCAAAGTTTTGCTTGACTTTCTGTGTGAGCAGCCTATGGTCAACACGAAGTTCATGGAACTTCATAACGTGAGCGTGATCACGATGGTTATAGTCCATGGCGACTATACCTACTGATTACCACGTTATCTAGGCTCAGTGACGAGTCGTAGTTTCGGCCAAAATGCGCATTCTAGCGTATTTTGTAACCAAACTACTCGTGAGCATCAAAGCCGTTTGTTTTGATGCCAAACCTGTTTTCTAAACTTAGTTAAGCATGTTCTAACATGCTTAGCTCGTCACTTTTAGTATAGTGCTTATATAGGGTCGCAAGGTAAGCGATGTAAACCATCGCTTATACTTTCGAACCCCACCCCTTTGGTCGATCATTAGGGTCCGACCAAACACATTAGGTGACCATAGCTATAACCTTCCGAGGTTATACCTTATGGCCACGATGTTAGGCGTTCCAAACGCGTTCTACGCGAACGACGCGTTAAGGTAGCATAAGCTACCTAAACGGGTCGTAATGGGTCGCGAGCACTTAGGTTAGGTTTCATTTTAGTATGTAGGCTTTGTTAAACCATATTTCACGAGTCTCCATACTCGTTTGGTTTACGAACCCGCATACTATCCGATCCTTCCGATTTTGGTTCGGTATATTAATATAGCTACCTACTAGGTACCGTTTGATATCCGTGATCTCTAGCATTGTTTGGTTGTTACTCAAGGACTACTAAGCAATCTCAGGTGAGTACATAGTCCCCTCTTTTACTGTCTTCAACTGTTTTGGGGTGAAGCATGTGTACCTATCTGTTATTTTCATGATTTCAAAGTATAATTGATTATACATGTTAGTATTTATCTTTTGACAAACTAAATGACTATCTATGGTTTAAACACTGATTTCTCAAAGATTACAAAAGTAATTGTTGGAATAGTACTTATTTTGTTCACCAGACCGATTGGTAGTATGATATAGCGCTATAGGACTAGACACCCCATTCCTGTTGTCATGGAATGTCTGAAACCAATTTGTTTCTCAATCCAAATAGGGATTTCCTTTGTGGTATCCTTATAGTCTCAAAGGTGTAGTTTGATGCACTAGGTCTGAATGAATTCTTAAATCGCACCTTTAAAGTATATTTTGATATACTCCCAAAAGTACAGTTTGATATACTCTCATGTGTGGTAATTGTACAGAACCAACATATATATTTTATCAACAAACCAAAACATATTTTTAATATGTTAATTACAAATCCAAAGTATACTGTTAATATGCTACTATAAGGTTATTCGTTTAACCTTACATTATTTTACAAAGCATAACTTTTGACTTATTCAAACACTTTGTTTTGTACATTTTTACTTGTGGTTTAAGAAATCTCATTTCACTTACCATACATAACTTTTGTTTATACATTACATGGTTTACATTTAACTTGAGTTATACAATAACCTTGGACTATTGGTTTAAACATGAACATTCTATATTGGTGGTTTGGTTTGCGTAAGTGACTTAAGTAACGAGGCGTGTGTAATATGATACAAGCATGGTGGATACGCCGCTGGTACTTCCTATATATAAGTGTTTGTATGGTATTACATATCGTAGCGTTATTTGAATCATTTCAATTTAAGTCATATAACACTTTATACAAATAACATACTTTTCGTAAGACATTGTTTTACAACAACTTATCTTATACAAACTCATTTTTACTAGGTTATCCATTTAACCTTACATTTAGTTATACATATCATCTGATCTTATCGTTTTTCAAAAGATTTACAAGGCAAAGCAAATTACAAGGTTCATGACTGACTGTTATTAAACGTTTTCTTTAAACTCAAGTCATGAATCCTATATTCACAAAACCTTTGTATCTCACAGGCATTTTTATGCTGACGTACCTATTTTTACACATGTTTCAGGTGCTGTCTTGAGATGATTGTTGATACATGCTACATTTTGGATGGACTCGTGCCTTAGCAACTTTAAAACTTGGAAGATCATAGTTGTACTTATTTGATTGTATTAGAACAATGAGTCCATTTAATCAATAAAACAATATTTCAATTTCCATGTGTTATGAAACAATGATTCCGTTACAACACTCCCCGACGTTTCCGTCACGTTTTGTTGTTCCACGTGGTCGGGGTGTGACACGTATTCCCATAATTTATTTCCTAACACTTTGAATTTTGGTGTCAGCAGAACACTTCTGTGGCTGAATCAGTGGCTTAGCTCTAATATCACCTTCTGTCGCAACCCCCGTCCCCCTAGTACAAACCCGGGAACTGTGACAACCCGTACAATTACAGGTACTGTACAAATTAATTAACCCTAATTATGTGCTTAATGACTGTGCTTGACTACATCTGACACTTTAAACTGCTTACTGATTTATGTTATATACATACATGTGCATTCTTTACATACAGTCACTTCAATTATTTCATACAGACTCTTAGTGACAAACCTGATGCACAAAGCACAGTTAGCACAGTAAGCGGATAACTCAGACACATGCTGACAATGCCAGCACTTAGACAGATACTACTTTTAGGCCAGTATGGGCCAGGAATAAAACACTACACCAGTATGGAATGTAGGGAGGTGAGGACCATAAGACTATGTCACTAGGTGATAGTTTGAGTGCCGGAAAGTGCCTAAAACGCAATTTAATTCCAGAATTCCGCATTTTTAGTAACAATTCAGCTTTTAACACACTCATATTATACAGAGTATTGACTAAATGGTCCTGGACACTTTCCTAAGTGTTGGAATTAATTTCGTTACAAAAAGATGCACAAAAGACGTTTTACGGGACAATTAAACGCTTTAACGGAACGATGCGAAACCGAACAACCAGACATTACCCGTGACATGAAAATATTGTTAGAAATATTATTTTATTATTTTAAATTAATTATGGTCAAAAAAATCCCCATGCACCATGTAAACATGACATACACCCACTATACTTGTAAATACCCTTAACCGTTTAATAATTACCTACTAATTAACAAAAATTTACACTTTACCCCCCCCCCTAACCGAAAATCTGCCCAAATAATTAAAGAATATTTTGTTAAAATCTTGTGTAAGGCAAATCTTGTTTCCATTGGCCAAGAGGATGGGTATGATTACCCTAACTCCTAGTTATGCATATTTCCAAGAGAATTTCATCATTTCAAAAGCAACAACCAATCTCCTCCTTCCTCTCTCTTAATTTTCGGCTCATATACCCCCCCCCTCTCTCATAACCGAATTCACCACCATCCATCTTCACATCTCCATTTTCTTCTCCATCTAGCTCTCTTTCAAGTTGTGAAGATCCTCCATAGAAGTGTGAAGTTGAAGTGCTCCCAAGATTACAACCCTAGCCTTGTCAAGCTTTTCTCACCATCATTCTTCATCATCCTTACACTAAGATTACAACCCTAGCCTTGTGCTAGTAGTAAATCCCTTCATACTCTTGTTCCACATTGATTCTTGTTACGATTTGTTGAATGTTTATGACACACACAAAGCTTAAACACTAAAATGTGAACTTAAAATTCTGCCTAAAAACCACATATAAAAAGGTTGTGTGAGGTTGAAATCTGAATGGTTTAGGGTTAGTTAAAACATGATTGAAGTTTTAACATTTGTTCATCAATAAACCATGGTTAGGATCTTCGTTTATGCACTTTTAGTCGCTTCTACAATGTAAACAGCTTGCTGAGTTGGATTTCCAGCCAACTTCAACAGGCTGTAACGGGATCATTTTAAATCGAAAAACGGATTTTCTAAAGTCTAAAATGAGTATTTTGGAATAACGAAACAAATGGCACTGGAATTCTAATTTTTCGAGACCGTTTACTATTTTTAAAAGGCTATTTTTGGACAGCAGCTCAAGCTGCATTTTTACTGCAGAAAAAGTATGTTGTTTTCGGAGTCATAACTTAAAACCTGAGTAAAATCAACTCATGAAATTTTTACAGTAGATAGACACCATTGTCAGGACGACCCTCCAACTGGAATTTCGTCAAACGGACTTACAGTTGATTTTTAGTGAATATTTCTGTAAACTGCGATCAGAAGGTAACAAATCTGATTGCAGTCGAGAAAATGATTTTCTATACAAAAATGGGTAACGAATTGGACTTTGATATTTTTACACAATAAACTTTGGAACATATGTGATATTCTTTAAAAATTTGGTAATTTTTAGAAAAGGTTAACTATTTTAGAAAAATCCTCGAAAACTCCGGTTTCGAGTAATAAAGCTGAAATGAAGTATGTAATGTTTTGTATGTCTATATGTTGGGTTGGTTATTGAAAATGAACTATTGGATATATATAAAATAAAATGATATGCTATTTAAGCATGGACACCTCTATTTACAGAGGAGACTCTGCCGAAATTTTCCGAAAATCCTAACACTTAGTAAAATACTCGAGAAAATAGATACGAAATAGTTGTCTAACTATTTTTCTAAGAACGCTATTTAAGTTAAAATAATTATTATTGTTTTAACAAAATAATACCAAAGTAACATAAATCAAAACACTAAACTCTAAGCCAAGGCACGGCCCATTCGTCTAATAGACATTAGTACGTTGTAGGTTGTCGTGTAGCGGAAAGAGTTTAAGTTCGAGTCAAGACGCACTACGGTGAGTTCATGACCCCCTATTCCCTTACTGTTTTTGGTTTTATACTTCGGGGGTGGAATACATGTTTACAAATTATTTCAGACATTTTATAATTGGTATGATTAGCTTAAGGAGGGGTTTTTATTACGCGATCAAGTGAGTGGTGGGCATGACACTTAAGGCCATTAATCCTCATCGTAGGACCACGGGACATGAGTGATAGATCTATTTGGGTGTAGCGAGCCCACACCCATGAGGCCGGGGGCCCATAGTGGTGACTATGTCTTCATACCGGAGACAAATCTGCTAGGTTTGAGTCTTCCTGCATCATTCACATATACTATTGGATTTGCAACCCAATGGTGATCATTTTTCCTTATTGCTACATACTAGGGACTAATTTTACTTACAGACATATTAAACGGTTTATACACACAGACTTACACATGAACTCGCTTAACTTTTTGTTGACTTTTTAAACTACATGTATTTCAGGGAATTAATTTGGAT
The DNA here is from genome assembly GCF_002127325.2 of Helianthus annuus. NCBI lineage: Eukaryota > Viridiplantae > Streptophyta > Magnoliopsida > Asterales > Asteraceae > Helianthus > Helianthus annuus. The sequence continues at coordinate 162,228,589 of NC_035444.2, forward strand.
CTGGCAAGTGATGCATGATTAGTTGCGTACTAAATAAGGATGTCATCCGGAGTCGTAGGTTTGGGAAGTGTAACTGTTTCCTGGACGAGTTGCATGTCTCAAATCCTTGTGTCGTTGGTAGCATTTCGTCGAGTCTTATGAACTCCTTTTTTTTTAAACAAGTCATGTTTTGTAACGCATTCTTGTGGTTGATGTTTTAAAACAATTGTTGTTATGCATTTTTAACTATTTTAATGGATGAACATCAAGTATTTTTATCATATAGCATGTTGTGATTGTTGCTATGGTATTAAGAAGTCACACCAGACAAACCCACGCTTCCGCAAAAGCCAGGGTGTGACAGCTTGGTATCAGAGCCAGGTTCATAGCGAACTAGGATTCCTTCTCGAGTCTAGACTATGATCACTAGGGCTCTCACGAAAATGTTTTCAAACGTTTTTACATTTGCATACACTAAAAGTCCAGATCCAGGGCACAAACATTTTTACAAAAAAAAGGGCACAAATACACTTTTCAAAATTTTTGTATCAGTCTTAGAGACTGAGGGAGTTCAGTCTTAGAGACTGAGGGATTCAATCTTAGAGATTGGGGATGTCTAGCCTTAGAGGCTGGGGAAAAATTCGAGTCTTAGAGACTGGGAGGCTGGTCTTAGAGGCCAGGGAGTTAGTCTGAGAGACTAGGGAATTCAGTCATAGAGATTGGGTTGGATAGTCTGGGAAGACTAGGATGCATACATGACTTCATTATTATTTGTTTACATGCTTATCTTATTTGTGTGCATATGTTGTGGATGTGTTACAGACACCATGGCATCATCCGGTAGCGGAGTATCCGATGCGAGTGACCCGAGGACTTTTACCTCTGACGACGAGGTGGCTACCGATTCGGGAGTTTACACCTCAGACTACACGAGCACTGATGAAGATGACTTTCAGCCTTTTGCCCTACCGATCTTCGGAGACGACGCACCCCTAGCTGACGGCCCACCTGGAGAGGACCTACCGTTTGTTCCCATCCCTGCCCCTCTCCCCTTCGTTGCGGTTCCCTTTGAGGAACAACCTATCGACGCGTTACCCGATGGTGACATCGACCTGCTCATCGAGGGTCCCCCGGAGGGAGACCAGGATGGTGGGGCCCCGGTGGAGGACGGTGTTCCACCTGTTGATATCCCAGATGTTGATCCTATTGTTCCCATGGTCGAGCTTCCTGGTATGGAGGTTCAGTCCGATTCGTCCGCTTCTGATTCCTTTAAGTCGATAGCTTCACATATCCCACCGTTGGGATTCGGTTCCATTCCTCGCATGGATGCTGATGTGGAGATAGAGTTGGAGCAGCCTGCTGAGGCTCCTGCTCATCTAGATGATCTGATTCCTGCCATGCTTGTTGATTATCAGCCCGCTCCAGTCACTTCCGAGCCCGTTCTTGCCGTCGACCCCGTTACTGTCTCTGTTACACCCGTTGTTGCACCACCAGCCATTGAGATACCCGATCCCATGGCTATCTTTGATGACCTTGCACCATTCGCTACCCACATGGACCCGAGGTATGCCCACTCCAGCAATGGGTGGATTGAGGAGGATGACTACCCTTCGTACGTAGTCCCAGTCACTCCACCTCCCGCACCTATCGCTGTACCCTTCGATGCTCCCTTGTTTCCTCCATCCACATCCGATACTCACCGCACTGACCTTCTTATCACTTTCCTTCAGGACATTCCTCCGCCCCAACCTGGGGAGGGATCGTCGAGCCAGCTTTTCGGGCACACCCCATTCATGCCAGAGGTTAGCCAGTTCTTACCGCAGGTCCTTTATTCAGGTTTTGTTCCACCAGTGTCACTTTCTGCACCTTTCGAGACCCAGTTAACCCATGTCACTTCACAGTTTGTATTTACCCCACACATTACACTTCCGGTTTCAGCCCCGATGGGTGAACCATCCCTATGGTCAGCACCCCATGTCATGCCTGTATCTGACACTTATCATCCATTTTATGACGGATTCTCTGTGGAGGACACGCTCACGTCGCTGCAGTTACGGCGGGACGCCTTGAGGCAGTGTGTCCAGCGGTTGGAGAGAACTCCACATCCTCACTGTCCCTGTTAGACCCAGTTTTCGGCATCGCACACTTCTTTTCCCTCATTTCAGGATTCAGACGTTCATTTCCTCCCTCTCGATCGACAGGTTGCGTTCGTGTTGCGTTTTGCCTATGCACTTGAGGAGGACTTGGTGCAGTTGCGCCGATTGATTTTCTCTCATTCTCCACCTCCTCCTCCACCGTCAGCTTAGGGATATACTCGGGCAACGGAGATTTCAGACCGGCTACTCTTAGTGGGAAGACAGTGTTAGAGCCATGATTATGAAGATTTTTTTTTGAAGACCATGATTTTGATTTTTGGTTTATTTGTAATTGTACTCAGACATATATTTTGGCACATGGTAAAATTGTGAAACTGTATCGGTGGTTTGTCTATGAAACATTAATCGCAAGTCTTTTAATTTCATGCATTGTTGATTATTTGTTATGGTTATAACATGAGATGTTATGTGGATGATGAATGTTACAATGTATACGTATAATTACTATACTTACTATGACCTGACCAATATGGAACATCCTCTAGGAAATGCCTCCTCGACGTGACGCACGCATGCCGACTAACCAGGCAGAACTACAAGGAATCATCGCTGCCGCTATTGCGCAGTATGCTGCTTCTCAAGGAGAAACAAGCGACAACATTCCGAACAGCAACAACAACCCTCCCAACGGTTGTACCTACAAGCAATTCCTGGATTGTAAACCCTTGAACTATGACGGCACTGGGGGTGCTGTTGCTTTCGTTAGGTGGACAGAGAAGACGGATTCTGTTATAAGGATGAGCAAGTGTGCTCCCAAGCACCAAGTTACGTACATCTCGGGGCTCTTTCTTGACGGTGCCCTATCTTGGTGGAACCTTCAAGTACAGACTCTGGGGGAAGCAGCGGCGTATGCTATGACATGGACTGAGCTGAAGCAGCGCATGAGGAAGAAATATTGTTCTCGGGCCGAGATACAGAAACTGGAGACTGAGTTCTGGCACCTCAAAATGGACGGCCCAAAGATTGCTGAATATGTGCAAAGGTTTCACGACTTGTCACGCGTTGTACCGTATATGGTTGAGCCTGAGTTTAAACGCATTGAGCGTTTCATCTGGGGATTGGCACCCCAAATCATGAGCATGGTAACGACGTCCAAACCCCCAACGATTACCGAAGCCATTGATCTCAGTGTGGCACTTACAGAGGAAGCCATCAGATTGAACAAATTTTCAATCTCTGAACCGAAAAAGAAGGAAACACATGTTGAATCGTCTCCAAGTGAGAACAAGAGGAAGTTCTCAAATTTCAAAAAGGGCACCAGCAGTGTTAGCAAGAGGGAAGAAGGAAGCGCACCAGCCAGGGCGGGAACTGGAGCCGAAAACAGAGGAAGAGGATACATGGGCACTCTGCCCAAGTGTGGTACATGTCAGTTCCATCATCCCGGCCCGTGCCGACTCAGGAAATGCGAATCTTGCGGGAAGACAGGCCATTCAAAGGAGACGTGTTGGGTTGGATTAGGCCAAGGTGGTCAAAGGGGTTACAATAATAGCAACCGCGGTAATGGAAACAGACCGCAAGGAAATAATGGGGGAAACGAAAATCATGGGAATGCCCCGAATCAAGCTGGTAACCGGGGAACAAACGGAAATCGAAACGGAAATGGAAATGGGAATGGCCGAGGGCCAGGATGCTTCAACTGCGGGGACGTTGGGCACTTCAAAAGGGAATGCCCAAAGCTAAATCAACCTCAAGGCCGAGTTTTTAACATTGGTGCGAGGGAAGCGCGCCAAGATCCGAATGTTGTCACTGGTACGTTCCCTATAAATCAACACTATGCGTCTGTTCTTTTTGATACTGGTGTCAATTATAGTTTCGTATCGTTAGAATTTAAGAACATGCTTGGGTTAACCGCTAGTAAGTTAGACGTTCCGTACTCTATTGAATTGGCGAATGGAAAACTAGTGGAAACAGGTGAAGTTATTAGGGGATGCATGATAGAACTGGGAGGACACGAATTTACGCTAGACCTACTGCCAGTCGAGTTGGGAAGCTTCGATGTGGTAATAGGGATGGATTGGCTGTCTAGCAACAAAGCCGAAGTGGTTTGTCACGAAAAGACCATCCGCATCCCAATGGCCGATGGAGAGACGATTGTAGTTCAAGGGGAGAAGCGCGATACACCATTGAGGATCATTAGCTGCTTGAAAGCTAGGTAGTGTTTGAGGAAAGGATGTGTTGCCTTTTTGGCACACATCGTGGATAAGGAAGCCGTTGAGCCAAAGATCGAAGACATTCCTGTCGTGAGGGAATATCCTAAAGTCTTTCCGGAAGACTTGCCAGGATTGCCGCCTCCCAGACAAGTCGAATTCCACATTGACTTAGTTCCAGGCGCCGCGCCTGTGGCTAAGGCACCTTATCGACTTGCACCGTCGGATATGCAAGAGCTGTCGACACAACTCCAAGAGTTGTTAGACAAGGGATTCATCAGACCAAGCTTCTCGCCTTGGGGAGCTCCAGTTTTGTTCGTTAAGAAGAAGGATGGAAGTTTTCGCATGTGTATAGACTACCGCGAGCTTAACAAGTTGACTGTCAAGAACAGATATGCTTTGCCAAGGATCGATGACCTGTTCGATCAACTACAAGGTTCGAGTTTTTACTCAAAGATCGATCTAAGATCAGGTTATCACCAGTTGAGAATACAAGAGGAAAGTATTCCCAAAACTGCTTTTAGAACTCGATATGGACATTACGAGTTTCTGGTTATGCCGTTCGGTTTGACAAACGCTCCAGCAGTTTTCATGGACTTGATGAACAAAGTCTGCAAGCCGTACCTCGACAAGTTTGTAATCGTATTCATTGACGATATTTTGATCTACTCGAAGACGAAGGAAGAGCACGAGCAACACTTGCGAGCTATTCTAGAGCTGCTTAAGAAGGAGAAGTTGTACGCTAAGTTCTCGAAGTGTGAGTTTTGGTTACGCGAAGTCCAGTTTCTTGGACATGTTGTTAATGGAAGTGGAATCCATGTGGATCCCACAAAGATCGAGGCGATCAAGAATTGGGAGTCACCGAAAACGCCAACCGAGATTCGGCAATTCTTAGGTTTGGCTGGGTATTATCGAAGGTTCATTGAGGATTTTTCCAAAATCGCTCAACCTCTCACCACACTTACTCAAAAGGACAAGAAGTTTGATTGGAGCGATAAGCAAGAAGAAGCGTTTCAATTGTTGAAGAACAAGCTTTGTGACGCACCAATTTTAGCTCTGCCCGAAGGCACGGACGACTTCGTGGTATATTGTGACGCCTCGCGTCAGGGTTTAGGCTGCGTGCTGATGCAGTGACAGAAAGTTATAGCCTATGCTTCACGCCAACTGAAGGTACATGAGAAAAACTACATCACACATGACTTAGATTTAGGCGCCATAGTGTTCGCATTGAAGATCTGGCGACACTACTTGTATGGAACAAGATGTACAATCTTTACGGATCACAAGAGTCTACAGCACATTTTTGAGCAGAAGGAACTTAACATGAGACAGAGACGCTGGGTTGAGTTGTTAAACGACTACGACTGTGAAATCAAGTATCACCCAGGAAAGGCGAATGTAGTTGCTGACGCCTTGAGTCGAAAAGAAAGGATTAAGCCCATAAGGGTTAGGGCTTTAGAAATGATTGTCCAGACAGACCTCTCATTGCGCATTCGTGCCGCGCAGAGAGAAGCTTTGAAAGAAAGCAATATTGAGGATGAGTATCTCCATGGAATGAAGAAACAATTAGTGCCAAACAAGGAAGGAACCTTGCGTTTCATGAATCGAATTTGGGTTCCTCTGTTTGGAGGATTGAGGAAGGTTATATTCGATGAGGCTCACAAGTCACGGTACTCAATTCATCCAGGAGCGGATAAAATGTACCAAGATCTTAAGGATTTCTATTGGTGGCCTAGGATGAAAGGCAATGTTGCAGTATATGTTGGCAGATGTTTAACGTGCGCCAAGGTTAAAGCCGAGTACCAGAAGCCTTCAGGTCTCCTGCAACAACCTGTAATACCCCAATAGAAATGGGAACAGATTTCCATGGACTTCATAATGAAATTGCCAAAGACGCCCAAGGGCCATGATACAATTTGGGTAATTGTAGACCGACTGACAAAGTCTGCGCACTTCCTGCCGATCAAGGAAAAGGACAACACGAGTAAACTTGCTGAAATATACATGAGGGAGATTGTTGCACGTCATGGAGTGCCTCTCTCGATTATCTCTGATAGAGATGGACGCTTCGTATCAAGGATTTGGCAGTCCTTCCAAGAAGCTTTTGGTTCTCAGCTGAACCTGAGTACAGCATTTCACCCACAAACGGACGGCCAGAGTGTGTTGATGCACGGAATGTCTGTTGACTGCGTCTACAAGAAGTCTAAAGTCAAGATTGGTCTATAGGGAGTCAAAGTGTAAATATTGAGTGAAATAGACTTAGGATCGCTTATGTGTCAATGATACATTGTGGACCGCTTATTAGTCAAGTAGCCTGGATCGCTTATTACTCAAGTATCCTGGATCGCTTATATGGCATGTCATATAAGCGACCCAAGATCTCTATATATAGGCAGGAGCGGTTCATCATTTGTAACGATGGATGTGTGTGCTACGGTGCTGAAACTCTGCTGAAATTTTATCAGAAAGCAATATAAACACAAGGAATTGAAAGGATTAGCTGTTGTTACTTTACTTACGTTGATTCCGCCTTCGTATGTAAAGATGAACTACTTCGACTGACTTTTCGGGTCATAGAACGGTCCAACAAGTGGTATCAGAGCTCAGGACGAGGAGTTCATACTACGACAACATAGATCTGCAGAAATATCTCTTTTCTACTCACTTTCTCTCATACTTTTTCAGTTTCTAGTGGTTCCAACATTTGAAATTGTCTGAAATTCGAGTATAACGTGTAAAATACACTTTTAACAAACCCTAGAAAGAATCAGGTGAAAATACGGACTAAAAATGGTAAAAACTGGTTAAAAACTGTCGATCGCGTTTTCGGACATTGGATCGCTTATCTGGACATAACCTGCTTGGATCGCTCCAAATTCACACTTGGGATCGCTTTTTCGGACAATTTAACTCTCTGGATCGCTCGAACGGACAACATTGTTGAACCGCTCGAACGATCACATTCGGACCGCTCATACGAACACTTCTGGATCGCTCTAACGAACAAGAGTTGGATCGCTTATTTGACAGTATTTGAACCGCTCGAACGATCATTCTCTGGATCGCTCGAACGTACATACTCTCGGTCGCTTATTTGACATATTGTGGATCGCTCGAGAGTACTTAGTCATTACTGTCTGGTCCGCGTTTACGAACATATACTGGACCGCTTTTCTGTCAAACTGTTTAGACAGGATCGCTTTTGTGGTTCTGTTGGTTTTTCAAAACCAAAATTTTTCTTAGTGTTGTCTGATTTTGCAGGTACGTTCACAATGGATGATATGTTCTTGAATCCATTTAGCGACATGTACGCATTCACAGGAAGTTCAGGAAACAACGATTCGACATCGAACAATACGAACGAAAATCAACTAAAAGAGAAAAAGAAAGAAGCTTGGGAGTCCGAAAGTGCATTTGGAACATTTAACAAACCTCCTAAGTTGATGGCTATAGAAGATTACAGCAGGTGGGCAACAAAGTTTGAAGATTGGTTGATGGCATTCGCCTTTCCCAGTTGGAAGAGTATGAAAACTGGTTATGCTAATGGAAAGAAGAATGGCGAAGCATTGAGATCAGCTGAAGAAATTGATAATTTTGTGGCTGAACAAAAGTGTGTTGCTTTGCTATTTCAATCGGTTCGGGAGGATATTATCTCTCTAATAGATTATACAAATGCTCAAGATTTATGGGATAAACTCAAGAAAAAGTGTATAGGAAGTACTGAGATTATAAAAAATAAGAAGAAACTACTTAAAAAAGAGTTTGACATGTTTAGTTGTCTTAAGAATGAATCGGTGTGCAAAATGATTGAACGGTTCGGTCGTCTGAAGCTGGAACTGGCACGACATGATATTGAGTATTCTCCGGAAGAACTTGTGGATAAACTGTTTGATTCATTACCAGACGAGATGGATTGGAGATATTATGCGTTGATGTTGAAGAACACTATTGCTCCTGAAAAATTGAAACCAGATGTGGTGATTGAAAGACTTGAAAGCCATGAGCTAGAGTTGAAGAAAACATACAAAGTTAATCACTCATCCTATCAGCAGAATCTGGATCTGTATTATCCAAAAAGCTTGATCCCGAAAGCTACTTCTCCGAAAACGGCATTTTCTGCTGAGAATGTTTCTTCAACAAACAAAGAAAGTCAAAGCAGTTCAAGCAGCGGAAGCCACAGTGGTTATCACAGTGGATCTACGTCTTCTGCAAATCGTTCTGATGCGAAGTTTTCTTGTAACACCGCGATAGATCTAAAGAACGCACAGAATTTTGATGAAGAGTCGGCCAAGCAACAAATGGTTTTTCTGGCATCTGTGCTAGAGTCCTATGAAGGTTTGGTGGCTGGAAAGATCGGGAATACAAATCTGACAAAAGAAGACTACGATCAGATAGACCCCGAAGAAATGGAGCTTATTGACATTCGTTGGGCAATGGCAAGTGCTGTTCGACGTGCGCAACGTTTCATGGAAATTACTGGGAGAAAAACAATCGGTGGTCTATCAACAAAGTTGGGGTTTGATAAATCGAAAGTGACGTGCTTTAAGTGTAAGCAGAAGGGTCATTTCAAACGGGAATGCAGGAATGCATATGCTGATGAATCGGAGAATCCGTTTCGAGATGATTATTACAAGAAGGCAATCTACCATCAGAATAAATCCGAGCCGCCCAGATTGAAGCAGCAGGAAGAGAACAGAGACAAATCGAGGGCGTTAGCTGTGATTTATGATGATGAGGGTTACGATTGGAGCAAAGAGGTTTTGCCGGAAGATGATGCCGTTGGTTATGCTTCCATGGCAAGTCATGATGAACCGATTCCATGGAAGGATGATCGTACAGAGGAACAGAAGTATCAATACAGGAAGATGACTGCTGAAATAAAGATTATCAGACTTTCTGGTGTATACTTGGAAGCAAGAAGAGAAAATCGTTGGGATCCGGACAGAGAGTGCTATCTTGATCGGTATGGCAATGTGGCGATTGATGACAAAACGCTAGATATTGAAGCCATCATTCAGGAGTACAAAGAAGAGGATGAATACTGGCAGCATAAGTGGTGGGGAACACCAACTTCGAAGATGATTGAGGAGAAGAAAGAAAAAGAGAGAAAGGAAAAAGAAGAGAGAGAGAAGAAAGAAAATGCAGAGACTGAGAGATCGAAGATGGTTGATACGGGGTTGATCGATGTGACTCGGAAGTTGACAACTGAGAATTTAGAGAAAATGGCTGACAAAGTGCTAGCTGCGAAAGCACTTGAGGTAGATTCTAATTCTGTCTCTGAATCAAAAGGAAAGGTCAGTCAAAGTGAGTCAACATCCAGGTCAGGTAATAAAGTCGATGGAAATGTTGACTGCAAAAATTGCACCAAACAATGCAATTTTTGTAGTACTGTCACGTATTTGAATGATGAGAAATTCAAGAATTTGAAATCAAAAGTTAAAACTCTTGAAGATCAGATTCTCGATCGTGACACAGAGTTAGAAATTTCAACTGAACGGTTTAATGAATTAACAACTAAATGTGACAAAATTACAACTGACAATGAAAAGTTAATTCTGGAAAACCGTCAGATCTCTGAAAAATTTGAGAAACTTAAAAGTGTTGTGAAAGACAGTGATGATCGAAACGGCAAAACTTTCAAAGAAAACGAACATCTAAGAGCTGTATTGCAATTCAAAGAAAAATCAATTAATGAACAACTGGATGAGATTGCAAAATTAAAACTTAAGGTTAAAGAAATTGAGATTGAAAATGAAAATGAAAGAATTCAGTTGAAATTAAACAGCTATAGCTCAGCTAGCTTTGTTTTGCAGCACATCGTTCCCAAACCTATAGGAAAAAACAAAGCTGGTGAGGATGTGTTTTCTGATAGAACGGGTGTAGGGTTTCACAAAGTTCCACCGCCAATTTTAGACAACTACACGAAAAAGCAGTCTAGTTTGGTGGAAATTGAGGAAGAAAGTGATGTTACACTTCCTGAGAACATTGATGTCACGTTCACGTCTTCCAATGAAGAGGGTGTCCAAAATGATGTGGTGAAAAGTGTGATAGACAAAGTGCTTAAGCCGGATTGTGACAATTCTGAGGAGGATGGGTGTTTTCTAGATAAATACATTCCGAAGCAAAAGTCCAAAAACAACTTATATGATGAATCTGATCTTGTCATGTACAAGATGTCGGGATCGGATAAGTTGTTTTCGGATTCTGAGTTTCCATTAGAGAATGTTAATCTGAATAAATTGACAAATGTTTTCAAACTGGTCGAAGTCGAGTTGTCAGCAGTGAACAATCTGAGTCGAAAGAAAGAGAGGGTTTATAACAAGAAAACTGTTTATCCACCACGTTTTTACAATAACAACAGAAACAATTGGTCGGGTGGTTATCAGGGGGGTAAACCATTTCATAAAAGAAATGTTGCAAACAAGAGGTTTGTCGAAAAGAAAAAGTTTGTGAATAGTTCAAGTTCACTTGCTGATGAAGAAAAAGAGATTTTTACAAAATCAAACAAAGAATTTTTTGAGAAGAGAGCTTCACAGGCTCAGTCTGAAGGCACAAGTAGGGTAGCTGATACTCGTACGTGTTTTAGATGTGAACAGGTTGGTCATATTGCACGAAAGTGTACATATGTGAAGCCTAAGACTGAAGCTGTGAAGGTTCAACAAAAGAAAGTTGATGTGAAGGGTAAAACACCGATGTATGTTGAGAAGAAAGTTGTTGGGAAGAAAAATGTTCAAATTGACAACTTGAAAGTAAAAACTGAACCTGTAAAGAAGTTGGTAAATCAAAATGATAAATTTTATAAGAAGGTTGCAGTAGCTCAACAGGTGTGGAAACCTAAAATTGAACCTAAAGTTGAGAAGAAAGTTTCAACTTCTGAGGTGAAAAAGACTGAAGAATCAATTACGGTTGATTATGATGCACAATTTCCACCTCTTAAGTCTAAGAATTTCAAAATTCAAATTGCCAAAGTCACAATTACACCTAAGGCTGATAAGGCCTGGGTGGACACCATGTTTGACTAAACAATTTGAATTGCCGGAGCTTCCTGGATTGCGAAGCATGAATCGGCATCTTTCTTGAAGTTGTTTAAATGATGATCTGTTATGTGCAGGATCTTCCAAAACTTGTATCCATGTGAATAATGGATAGTGGAGCGTCAAGGCATATGACAGGGAAGACCGCATTGCTGTATGATGTGAATGACATTAATGGTGGTTATGTGGGTTTTGCGGGTAATCAAGGAGGAAGGATCATAGGTGAAGGAACATTATCTAATGGCATTATCACGTTTGAGAGAGTTAACTACATCGCTAAGCTGGAGAACAACCTGCTGAGTATCTCCCAGATCTGTGACAGGATGTATACTACTCATTTCACCGACAAAGAATGTTTGATCTTGAAATCGGGATTTGTGATACCTGAAGAGTGGATCATCATGAGGGCACCAAGAGTCAACGATCTGTATGTGTTGGACATGAGCGTTGCTACTACAACCACGGGTCAGGCTCATTGTTTTGTGTCCAGAGCAACGGAAAAAGAGTCAAGGTTATGGCACAGAAAGATGGGGCATATTCACCTAAGGAAAATGAATCACTTAGTGCATAACGACTTGGTCACTGGAGTGAATATTAAAGGTTTTCATCTGGAAGGGGAGTGCATAAGCTGTGTCAGAGGCAAACAGAAGAAAAAGTCACACCCTACAAAACAAGTCAATTCAGTTTCGAGACCTTTGGAAAGACTTCACATGGATTTGTTTGGTCCAGTGAATGTTAAGAGTATAACAGGAGATTCCTACTGTTTGGTCGTGATGGATGACTACTCCAGATTTTCGTGGGTCATGTTTTTGAAAACGAAAGACGAAACCTTTGATAGTTTGATAGTATTGTTTAAGAAAATTGAGAATCGGTACCAGAGACCGATTTGTAGAATTCGAAGTGATAATGGTACTGAGTTCAAAAACAGTAAGATGGAGGAATACTGTGATGAAAGAGGTATACTGCATGAGTTTAGTGCTCCGTACACTCCTCAGCAAAATGGAGTTGCAGAACGCAAGAACTGGACGCTAATCGAGACAGCCAGAACGATGCTTGCAGATTCCAAGTTACCTATTAATTTCTAGGCTGAAGCTATTTCTGCTGCATGCTATACTCTCAATAGAGTTCTTACTGTGAAGAAGTTCAACAAGACGTGTTTTGAGCTAATCAATAAACGCAAGCCGAATTTGAAGTATCTAGAACCGTTTGGGTCACCCTGTACGGTAATAGAGCCGAATGGCAAGCTTGGTCCAAAGAACTTTGAAGGAATATTTGTTGGATATTCAGGTCCTACACGGCGTGTCTTTGTTCCAAGTGAAAAGCGTATTATTGAAGCAGCAAATGTTGAATGTCAGGGTTATACTATGCCGCCTCAGAATCCTGGTGATTCATGGCGTTTTCATTATGACAAACTTTGGGAATCGTTTGACATGAGAGAAGAATCAGAGGAAGAGGAAGATTTTTTTGATGAGCTGGATATTTTACGAGAGTATGAATCGTCGCTTAGGTTTCCAGCAGAGTATTCTAGCAGACCTCGGGAGACTTCAAATGATAATGAAGCAGGTCCTAGTAACGCTGGTGAACATGACGATGAAGGTGCTCCTGGTAATCAGTCGGAGGTGAATGATGATCAAGAAGCTGAAAACATGCCAGTTTTTGACCATGGTGATTCAGATCTTGAGGGGGAGCAGATCCAGTTGTCAAGTCAAACAAACCAAGTTGGTGAACAAGATGCAGAGCAGAATGTTACTAATCTGGAAGGAAAGGTAGATGTTCCAAGCGAAGTGATGCCGCGAACTCTTTCTTATCATCCAGAGGAGTTGATAATAGGAGAATTGCAATCGGGCGTTCGGACGAGACGTCAAATTGACCAGGGCTTAACATGTTTTTATTCTACAGTAGCACCTTTACAAACTGAATTTTCATTAAGTTGTTTTATCTCGCAGGTCGAACCGCGAACTTACAAAGAGGCGCTTACTGAAGACTCTTGGGTCATAGCGATGCAAGAAGAATTAAGTCAGTTTGAGAAGTTAGGTGTGTGGAAGTTGGTTGATTTACCGGATGGTCAAAGAAAAATCAATACAAAATGGGTTTTCAAATGTAAGAGGGACGACAGAGGAGTGGTTGTAAGGAACAAAGCTCGACTCGTTGTTCAGGGCTTTAGTCAACAGGAGGGGATTGATTTTACCGAAGTCTATGCTCCTGTCGCATTACTAGAGGCTATCAGAATTTTCCTAGCATTTGCGTCTTGGAAGAATTTCAAAGTATTTCAGTTAGATGTTAAATCAGCGTTTCTTTATGGGAAGGTCAAAGAGGAGGTTTATGTTGGTCAGCCGCCGGGCTTTACTGACCCAATCCACAAGAACAAAGTTTATCTGCTAGACAAAGCGTTGTATGGTCTACATCAGGCGCCGAGAGCCTGGTACGAGACTTTGTCTCAACACCTACTCGCTAACCAGTTCATACGTGGAAAAGTGGATGCCACTCTCTTCACTAAAGTCGTTGATGGTCATCTTCTGATAGTACGGATTTATGTAGATGATATAATTTTTGGGTCAACGAATGAGAAATTATGCAAAGATTTCGAACAGGTGATGAAGCAGAAATTTGAAATGTCTTCAATGGGGGAGATGAAATTCTTTCTGGGATTACAAGTTGAACAACTTCCTGAAGGGATTTTCATTCATCAAACGAAGTACGTGCATGATATTCTGGAGAAATTTGGAATGTCAAGTTCTACTCCAGCTGCTACCCCACTTGCGACTAATCATGGAATTCACCCAGATCTCACTGGAGACAGGGTTGATGAGACACTTTATCGATCCATGATAGGTTCTTTGATGTACCTAACTGCTTCACGTCCTGACATCATGTACCCAACGTGCCTCGCAGCAAGATTTCAGTCTAACCCGAGAGAATCGCACATGATTATTGTGAAGAGGATTTTACGTTACTTGAAAGGCACATCCACATTGGGGTTGTGGTATCCTCGCAAAGGCGAATTTACACTCGAAGGGTTTTCCGATTCAGATTTCGGATGCTGCAAAATTAACGCGAAATCAACAACTGCAGGATGCCAGTTTTTTGGTTCGAGATTGGTTACTTGGCAGTGTAAGAAACAAACATCTGTGGCGCTATCTACATGTGAAGCGGAGTATGTTTCTGCTAGCAGTTGCTGCTCTCAGATCCTGTGGATACAGCAACAGATGCGCGACTACGGTTTGCAGTTTCTTAACACACCTCTGTTTGTTGATAATGAGGCCGCAATTAACATAACTAAAAATCCAGTACATCACGCTAAAACTAAACATATTGAGATTCGTCATCACTTTATTCGCGATTGTTTCGAGAAAAAGTTGATACGAATTGAGAAAATCCACACTAACGAACAAAAAGCTGATTTGCATACCAAAGCTTTTGATAAAAATAGGTTTCTATATTTGTTAAAACTTAATGGTATGAAATTGCTTTCGGTGTCGGATGGAGTTGTGAGCGTTGATGAGAGTACTGTTGCGGATGAAGATGAGAAACAATCTGCGATGGTTTGTCGATTTTTTACGTGTTTTGGTATTTAGGGGGAGATAGATAGTTGTACATATTTTATTTTCAGAAAAATACAAAAACAGAAAAAATGTTAAAATACAAAAACATGATAAAATTGAAAAAGAGCTTGTGTATATAGGGAAAATGATAGTACATCAGCTAGACAATTACAGTATGCTAAAGATTTGGAAAGACAAAATGAGTTAAACAGTCTCACTAATGATGTGTCGATAGGTTTTCGTACATTTAGTAGATTTATTCGGGATATAAACCTAAAAATTTCAAACTTGTGAAATTTGTGGGGAACACTACTTGGATATATAGGTAATGTGACACCCCAGGAAAACCAGTGAACGATACAACTTACCTAGCTTCCTCAGTGAGTGCGTACCAAATTTCGGGACGAAATTTCTTCTAAGTTGGGGATAATGTGACAACTCGAATTTCCACGATTTCTATCTTCGCATTAATTGCGCGCTAATTGTTTAAGCTGTTTGTTAACACTACTTGTTTGTTTCACAACTGTACACGTTCGTAAATTGTTAAATCGTATTGCGCTTGTTATATTGTATATATATTGGTGTGCTCTTATATATGTTGGATGTGCAGTGTATGTGTGTTAACTGATATATGTTTGGTATGATTATAATGCTAGTACACTTAATAAAAAGATGGAACTTTCGTCAAACACCCACACACCTCACGAAAACACACTTCACGAAAACACTAAGTGTTTTCGTCTACTAAGGGGCCAACGAAAACATTATGGGCTTCGGCCCAGTAAATATCAGTTATATGTTCGATATTAATCATTAAGAAAAGTCAATCACCGAACCCTACTTCTTCCTAACTTTGTGTGCGACGGCAGACCCCCTTTCCCCCGAGGTATTCTTCTGGTGGATCAAAAGATTCGGTTAGTCATATATCATTAGTTGCATTGTTTTGTGGGCTCAATATCTTGTAACATGAGTACATGTGATATGCATTGAAAGTTCAACCAATTTGATAAGGATCACTACATATGGTCGGCCATTATGTTTCTAGTTTTCATGAGAACTTTAGTTGACATGTGAGGGTTAATAACTCGATATGTGTGCGATTTATTAATACTGCTATCATGATATATATGTATGAGCCTATGATTGAATTAATTTGCATGCTAGGAATCCATATAATCTGATGTGATATTCATTGTCTATGTTCAAGTAATGTTGGTTGTCTTGTTATGTTGAGGTCATAATAGTAGAAGAGTAGCAGGTGTTGGTCAAATAGCAGCGTGAAAACAAATCACCCTTGTCGGCCATGGTTGACTATTTTAATATTGATAGTTTGTTCCTTTATATTACTTGATTTAGGTTGCATAAGGGTTGAGTAGGTGATGGTTATTATGGCCATGATTGAATTTTGGTCCAATGAGCATTTTGTGTGTAAACAAATTGTCGGCCACTAAATTTTAATAGGCAGCCATGTGATTTATATATAATTGATGTTGTATGCATAACATATAGATGATGATCCAGATGGTATGGCTGATTGGTGGAGGAATAATTAAAATGATTGTTTTAACCGATGTAAATGTTGGACAGTCGATGTTTAGGGCTGTTGTGGTATGTTTGTAAGCTGAATATATTGAATTGATCTGGCCGATGAAACCCCCCCCCCCACGAAATCCCTGTTCACGAAAACACATAAGTGTTTTCGGCCTGTGTGATTTCGGCCCAAATGGTTTTCGCTGCAACAGTGATTTCGGCCCAAGCTTGGTTTTCGGCCCAAGCTTGGTTTTCGCCCCTTTAGTGATTTCGCTTGGTATTATGTAACTGTGTATCTCGTATGTTAAATTGCTACTTGGCTAGTTCCGTTAGGTTTAACTCGGTCAGTTAATAAATCATGTTAAATTGATTAACGTAGTTAAGTTAACCTCATTAACCAAGTTGTATGTGTTAACTCTGTTAAGTTGAGCACGCAACCCCGTTAAATATGTAACTCAGTTAAAGGCGTTGATTCCGTTAATCTTGCTGACCTTGTTAAGTGTTGGTATTGTTAAACCTGTTAATTGATTTGACTGCTTACGTGACATACGATATTAAATACTAAGCACCTTATGACATAGATTTGCCTGCGAAACATCTTGAGTTCGAAACTGATTATACATACGTGCGTACTATAGGTCGTGATTGATTAACAGTGAGCGTGTGTATTTCTTTAGCATACCGAGCAAACCAAGGTGAGTTCACACAGCCAAGGCATGGGTTCCCGGGTGGGAATGGGATTTGATGGATTATTGCGTATACTTAGATGATAGAACCTAACGAATACAAACCGACTAGACTAGTAACACCTATTGAACTGATCTTCGCACACCTGCCAAGGGTTGGCCGCGATATTATGACTGGCTTCGCACACCTGCCTTTGGAAGGCCGCGAACTAAACTTACTAACGTCTTCGCACACCTGCCTGGTAGGCCGCGATACAAATAAACCTAGTCTAGAACACTTGGGAGGAACATCCCCTAATATCTTCGCACACCTGCCTGGGAGGCCGCGATGGAAATATGATACATGATATAAACGAACGAACATACTATTACTCATACTACACTATTATTGAACTGTTAACTGTGAACTCGCTCAACTAGTTGTTGACTCTCTGCTGCATGCCTTGCAGGACCTTAGGTACTTATGGAGCTTGCACGAGGAGGAGCAGGTCGTTGTGGGATTTGGATCATAGACATTATGTTAAACAATTAAACTTATAACTTTACTTTGGGTTTTCATTATTACGCTTCCGCTATTGATACTATGTTTGGTTTGGAACATCAGTCGTATTGATTTGGGTTTTACAAACTATATTATTTATATTATGCTATGTTCAATATGATTGATGGCTTGATCCTGGTCATGTCACGCCTCCAAGCGGTGGTACTCCGCGTGTGGATTTTGGGGGTGTGACAGGTAACCCCTGAAATCTCATTTGAAAGGTCTCGTATTCTGATATACTAGGTGGTTATACTCTATGATGTCTGGGGTATTATTCCGGGACTTCTGCTGAACGGTGGTTCTGACCTAGTCCCTGGCTAATACTTTCACCAAAATGCTTGAAATATAGCATAAAGCCCTCAGCTGATTAGACAATAAAATTGATAATCAGTTGTTGTAGCTGAAAAGATTCTCTAAAGGGAACACACTGCAAAGTCGAAGCTGATATCTCTCTGCTGAACGGAAGTTCTGACCTGAGATCCCTCAGTTCTCGCATACCCTAATTTATGTACAGACATCATTGTAGTATTTTTGCCTGTAAGACTGAATATTGGGATTCTGGATACGGGAGTATATTCAAGAGGTGGGACACATGAATTGATCTATGTTATTAAAACACTTAAACAGTATCCTGAATAGATTGAAGTTTGTATGAAAATTTAAGATGGATCAGTATATCGACAATCGAGGTGAATTGTTTAAATCTGAGTATGTAATATAGCTTAACGGTACTTGTAATCTGTCTGAATAGCTGATATGATTCCCTGACACGCTCGCCAAAAACAAACCTGTAAATAGTTTATTTTTTGCAATTTAAGTTTTCTGTTATTTCATTTCTTAGTTTAGATCATCATAAAATCCAAAAAGATTTTATTTCTGCTTTATTTTAGACAAACCAGAGTGGAAAGTTGATTGTCGGATTCTGGAAAGATGAAGCAGATGCAGGAGATTCTGAGCTGAAGAATGAGGGGAGCTTACATTGATGGAAATGTGTTTGTTTTCAAAGTCACAAACAAGTTCATTAAGTTGATACTTGTTATTTTCAGAAAGAAAATTGGAAAATAGTTTTACTAAATCAGTTTGATTCGTCAAAGATCAACCAGGGTCATTAAATTGAACTTGGTAGATTAATCAAGTTTTCAGGGTCATTAACTTGAACTTGTAAACTTGAGTGGCTTTCTAAAACTGATTGAATTAGTGTTTATTGATTGAAAAGATAGATTGTAATGTTATTGGTTGAGTAACAGGTTTGGACGATATTTCCTAACGGAAGCAAACTGCAAAAGCTTGAACCAGATATCTCAAGATTCCAGTATAATGAGAGGGGGAGTCAGTGAGAGGGGGAGTCTGGGTCAACAGCTAATGGGAAGTATGGAGTCAGTTCTAGAACCTGTGAAGAATGCTGATGAAAAATAGACAGAGTTGGTAAAAAGACAAAGACTAAAGACTATGGATCTGAAGATGCTAAAAGACTACGTCAACATCCAAGGGGGAGTCTGTTGATGCACGGAATGTCTGTTGACTGCGTCTACAAGAAGTCTAAAGTCAAGATTGGTCTATAGGGAGTCAAAGTGTAAATATTGAGTGAAATAGACTTAGGATCGCTTATGTGTCAATGATACATTGTGGACCGCTTATTAGTCAAGTAGCCTGGATCGCTTATTAGTCAAGTATCCTGGATCGCTTATATGGCATGTCATATAAGCGACCCAAGATCTCTATATATAGGCAGGAGCGGTTCATCATTTGTAACGATGGATGTGTGTGCTACGGTGCTGAAACTCTGCTGAAATTTTATCAGAAAGCAATATAAACACAAGGAATTGAAAGGATTAGCTGTTGTTACTTTACTTACGTTGATTCCGCCTTCGTATGTAAAGATGAACTACTTCGACTGACTTTTCGGGTCATAGAACGGTCCAACAGAGTGAACGAACGATTCAGACATTGGAAGATATGCTGAGAGCATGTGTAATGGACCTGGGTGGTAGCTGGGACAAACACTTACCCTTGGTCGAATTTTCATACAACAACTACCACACCAGCATTGGAGCAGCACCGTTTGAAGCTCTTTATGGACGCAAGTGTCGATCACCGCTATGCTGGGTGGATGCGGGGGATAGACAGTTGGTTGGCCCCGAAATGGTTCAGGAAACAACCGACAAGATCTTTCAGATTCGAAAACGCATCGAGGCAGCTCGCGACAGACAGAGAGGCTACGCAAACCAAAGAAGGAAACCTTTGGAATTTCAAGTTGGGGATATGGTTTTGTTAAAGGTTTCACCCTGGAAAGGTGTGGCACACTTTGGAAAGCGTGGAAAGCTGAATCCGCGTTACATTGGTCCTTTCATAATTCTGCAAAGGATTGGACTTGTAGCATACAAGTTGGACTTACCTGCGGAACTTAATGGTGTTCATAATACATTCCATGTATCGAACCTGAAGAAGAGTCCGACTCAAGAGACAGTTGTCATTCCTGCTGACGAGGTCCATATCGAGGACACACTCCACTTTGTTGAGGAACCGGTTGAGGTTACGGATTGGAAGATTAATAAGACACGCCGGAGTAGTGTCAAACTCGTTAAAGTTCGATGGAATGCACGACACGGCCCGGAGTTCACGTGGGAGCGTGAGGATCGTATGAAGGCCAAGTACCCACATTTATTCCCCAAGACCCCTGCAACTAGAAGTAGAACTTAAAATTTCGGGACGAAATTTTCTTAACAGGGGGAGAATGTGACAACCCGTACAATTACAGGTACTGTACAAATTAATTAAACCTAATTATGTGCTTAATGACTGTGCTTGACTACATCTGACACTTTAAACTGCTTACTGATTTATGTTATATACATACATGTGCATTCTTTACATACAGTCACTTCAATTATTTCATACAGACTCTTAGTGACAAACCTGATGCACAAAGCACAGTTAGCACAGTAAGCGGATAACTCAGACACATGCTGACAATGCCAGCACTTAGACAGATACTACTTTTAGGCCAGTATGGGCCAGGAATAAAACACTACACCAGTATGGAGTGTAGGGAGGTGAGGACCATAAGACTATGTCACTAGGTGATAGTTTGAGTGCCGGAAAGTGCCTAAAACGCAATTTAATTCCAGAATTCCGCATTTTTAGTAACAATTCAGCTTTTAACACACTCATATTATACAGAGTATTGACTAAATGGTCCTGCACACTTTCCTAAGTGTTGGAATTAATTTCGTTACAAAAAGATGCACAAAAGACGCTTTACGGGACAATTAAACGCTTTAACGGAACGATACGAAACCGAACAACCAGACATTATCCGAGACATGAAAATATTGTTAGAAATATTATTTTATTATTTTAAATTAATTATGGTCACAAAAATCCCCATGCACCATGTAAACATGACATACACCCACTATACTTGTAAATACCCTTAACCTTTTAATAATTACCTACTAATTAACAAAAATTTACACTTTACCCCCCCCCCCCCATAACCGAAAATCTGCCCAAATAATTAAAGAATATTTTGTTAAAATCTTTTGTAAGGCAAATCTTGTTTCCATTGGCCAAGAGGATGGGTATGATTACCCTAACTCCTAGTTATGCATATTTCCAAGAGAATTTCATCATTTCAAAAGCAACAACCAATCTCCTCCTTCCTCTCTCTTAATTTTTGGCTCATATACCCCCGCCCCCCTCTCTCATAACCGAATTCACCACCATCCATCTTCACATCTCCATTTTCTTCTCCATCTAGCTCTCTTTCAAGTTGTGAAGATCCTCCATAGAAGTGTGAAGTTGAAGTGCTCCCAAGAAGCCTTGTTCAAGCTTTTCTCACCATCATTCTTCATCATCCTTACACTAAGATTACAACCCTAGCCTTGTGCTAGTAGTAAGTCCCTTCATACTCTTGTTCCACATTGATTCTTGTTACGATTTGTTGAATGTTTATGACACACACAAAGCTTAAACACTAAAATGTGAACTTAAAATTCTGCCTAAAAACCACATATAAAAAGGTTGTGTGAGGTTGAAATCTGAATGGTTTAGGGTTAGTTAAAACATGATTGAAGTTTTAACATTTTCTCATCAATAAACCATGGTTAGGATCTTCGTTTATGCACTTTTAGTCGCTTCTACAATGTAAACAGCTTGCTGAGTTGGATTTCCAGCCAACTTCAACAGGCTGTAACGGGGTCATTTTAAATCGAAAAACGGATTTTCTAAAGCCTAAAATGAGTATTTTGGAATAATGAAACAAATGGCACTAGAATCGTAATTTTTCGAGACCGTTTACTATTTTTAAAAGGCTATTTTTGGACAGCAGCTCAAGCTGCATTTTTACTGCAGAAAAAGTGTGTTGTTTTCGGAGTCATAACTTAAAACCTGAGTAAAATCAACTCATGGAATTTTTACAGTAGATAGACACCATTGTTAGGACGACCCTCCAACTGGAATTTCATCAAACGGACTTAGGGTTGATTTTTAGTGAATATTTCTGTAAACTGCGATCAGAAGGTAACAAATCTGATTGCAATCGAGAAAATGATTTTCTATAAAAAAATGGGTAACGAAGTGGACTATGATATTTTTACACAATAAACTTTGGAACATATGTGACATTCTTTAAAAATTTGGTAATTTTTAGAAAAGGTTAACTATTTTAGAAAAATCCTCGAAAACTCCGGTTTCGAGTAATAAAGCTGAAATGAAGTATGTAATGTTTTGTATGTCTATATGTTGGGTTGGTTATTGAAAATGAACTATTGGATATATATAAAAGAAAATGATATGCTATTTAAGCATGGACACCTCTATTTACAGAGGAGACTCTGCCGAAATTTTCCGAAAATCCGAACACTTAGTAAAATACTCGAGAAAATAGATACGAAATAGTTGTCTAACTATTTTTCTAAGAACGCTATTTAAGTTAAAATAATTATTATTGTTTTAACAAAATAATACCAAAGTAACATAAATCAAAACACTAAACTCTAAGCCAAGGCACGGCCCGTTCGTCTAATAGACATTAGTACGTTGTAGGTTGTCGTGTAGCGGAAAGAGTTTAAGTTCGAGTCAAGACGCACTACGGTGAGTTCATGACCCCCTATTCCCTTACTGTTTTTGGTTTTATACTTCGGGGGTGGAATACATGTTTACAAATTATTTCAGACATTTTATAATTGGTATGATTAGCTTAAGGAGGGGTTTTTATTACGCGATCAAGTGAGTGGTGGGCATGACACTTAAGGCCATTAATCCTCATCGTAGGACCACGGGACATGAGTGATAGATCTATTTGGGTGTAGCGAGCCCACACCCATGAGGCCGGGGGCCCATAGTGGTGACTATGTCTTCATACCGGAGACAAATTTGCTAGGTTTGAGTCTTCCTGCATCATTCACATATACTATTGGATTTGCAACCCAATGGTGATCATTTTTCCTTATTGCTACATACCAGGGACTAATTTTACTTACAGACATATTAAACGGTTTATACACACAGACTTACACATGAACTCGCTCAACTTTTTGTTGACTTTTTAAACTACATGTATTTCATGGAATTAATTTGGATATGGCAAGTGATGCATGATTAGCTGCGTACTAAATAAGGATGTCATCCGGAGTCGTAGGTTTGGGAAGTGTAACTCTTTCCTGGATGAGTTGCATGTCTCAAATCCTTGTGTCGTTGGTAGCATTTCGTCGAGTCTTATGAACTCCTTTTTTTTAAACAAGTCATGTTTTGTAACGCATTCTTGTGGTTGATGTTTTAAAACAATTGTTGTTATGCATTTTTAACTATTTTAATGGATGAACATCAAGTATTTTTATCATATAGCATGTTGTGATTGTTGCTATGGTATTAAGAAGCCACACCAAACAAACCCACGCTTCCGCAAAAGCCAGGGTGTGACAGGAACGGGCGGCCACGGCCAGTTTTGGTGGTATCTTGTTTTTGTCTAATTTGGCAGCGGATGTTACATCAGGACCGTAGTTAGGAAATATTTTATTAGAGTAAAATACCACACTTTCATAATATTAAACACATGGGATAAAACCCAAGTTTTTAGTACACCTTTTCATAGGGGTACACCTTATTTTATTTAATAAAAACATCTATTTATTTTTAGGTAACTTTATTGCCACTTTTCCAAGCCTTCAGTGCTGTCCAGCTGGCTTCTATTTGGCTTTCACATTTTGTTACCTGAAACACGTTTTAAAAATATTTTGTCAGTGGGAAATACTGGTGAGTGAATCCCAGTTCAATCAAGTTTTAATAAAAACCATTGTACAGTATTGAGGGCGATTCCGCAATTACATTTGTTTCCAAGTCATATCTTACCACCCACGGTACTGTCAACCCGACTTGTGGAAATGTTACTCCTCGCAAGGCAGTAACAAATTTTGTATACAAAACCCCAACATACCGACGCTAATTGTATCCTTACAAATACTCAATAACTGCTTAATATATAATTAACTGTGTGAGGTTTTGTAAAAACAATTTACAAAGAGGAGATTACTCACATTGCTGTCTTAGATTATCCTTTAGGGTTTCCTGGTGACAATCTATAAATTACACAAATGCATGCGTGTTAGTATAATAACCCATTTTAACATTAGCAATACCCTCCCCGAGACGGCATTCCAACGACTAACGTCGGGCAGAACCACGACAGCCGTTACGGAACCCTAGATCAATCGGGTAGAGTATCTAATACGTATCCAGGGGTTATAATACTTACAACGGAGCAGAATCTCGTTATTTAGGGGGGTATTAGACCCGAGTATAATGCCTACTATTCAGAATTTAGAGAAGGAAAATGTTTGTGAGCGATTTCGGACTGAAGGCCGATGCCTCCTTTAAATAGGGCCTGATTCTCACTTTCTCGGGGCCCGCGTAAATGTAAGCAAAGGCTTACGCGACCTTTTGGCCTAGGGGTCTAGGTATAGCTTATCTGGGTCATCGACAAGGTTCAACACGCGTCGGCCACGTGTCAGCACCGGAGCTCGCCTGGTTTTTAAGTTGTCGCGGCCCGCGTAAGGGTTAACTAAGGTTTACGCAGCCTGCCTGAAACCACTTTTCTTTGTTTTTTATTTATTTTTAATATTATAACGTATTTTGGGCTCGTTTTTTCACATACGGGGTGTATTTTAGGACATATTAGGATATTTTAAATATTTTTAGGGTGTCAGAAAATATTACGAGGGTGTCGGTTTAGGGTTGTTATATTGGTTTACACATTACATGATTTACATTTTGACATTAAACATTTTGACATGGTTTATACAATAACATTTGACAATTGGTTTAAACATGAACATTTTACATTGTTGGTTTGTTTGGGTAAGTGATTTAAGTAACGAGGCGTGTGTAATATGATACAAGCATGGTGGATACGCCACTGGTACTTCCTATATAAAAGTACTTGTATGATATTACACATCGTAGTGTTATTTAAATCATTTCAGTTTAGACATATAACATTTTACATAAATAACATATTTTTCACAAAACACTGTTTTACAAAACAGTTTGTTTTATACAACTCATTTTACTTGGTTATATTATTAACCATACACCTTTCTTTTATATAATCTGATTTCTTATCGTGTTTTCATATGATTTATAAAAGAAAACACTTAACAAGATTCATGACAAATTTTGATTAAACATTTCTTTAAACCTAAGTCATGAATCCTATTTTCATAAAACCTATGTATCTCACAGGCATTTTTATGCTGACGTACATATCTTCACATGTGTTTTCAGGAGCTAAAACCTATGTATCTCACAGTCATTTTTATGCTGACGTACCTATCTTCACATGTGTTTTCAGGAGCTGGTGCATAGCTTTGAGCAGGATACACTAGGGTGGACTCAGGCCTTAGTGACATAAAATGAAGCCAGACTAGTTAAATAATGTTATGTACTCTTGTTTTCTTTCATTTAAGACAATGTAACTCTCATGTTTGATAAATAAAACATAACTTTAAATGCCATGGTTGTGAAACAATAATTCTGTTACAACACTCCCCGACGTTTCCGCCACGATTTGATGTTTTACGTGGTCGGTGTGTGACAATATTCTTGTATAAAATTTACAGAAAAAGGAATTATATTCAAAAGAGAGTATTTTTCTGGTATTGTAATATATACTGAGCGTCGTTGCCATAACGAACCGACCCACTACAAGTGCTAATACCATACCCGCGCCATAGGCCAATGTGAAAAATGAATTTTTTTAGGTTTCAATTTCACCCCTTATATTACAAATAATATATGTTTTTAACCATTTCATTTTCATTAAATTTCATTTTTATATAATAACTTGCATTCTTAACTTTAAATAAAAATTGAATACACAATTGTATCCTGATAAAAATGTTTATTAAAAACAGAGTGCTATTCAAATTTCATATTGTAAACCAATGTTTTTAAGGCCGGACCGGACCGGCCAGCTTCTTCTCTCTCTCTCTCTCTCTCTCTCTCTCTCTATATATATATATATATATATATAGGGGATGGTTCAAATGAAAACCACTTTTATTGTGAAAACTCGAAAACTAACTAAAAAAAGCCTAAAAAGCACACCAAAATTTTTTTTTTCAATTTTTTTTATAAAAATCGCAGGTTTTTTATATAAAAAAATTTCAAAAAAAAATTGTAGTACACATACACATGTGTAGTATTACACATGTGCACTACAAATATTTTTTTTTTGCAAATTTTTTTATATATTAAAAGTGGCGAAAATTGGTATGCAAAAAAAATTGGTATGTTTTTTTGGCTTTTTAATTAGTTTTCGAGTTTTCACAATAACTAGTGGTTTTCATTTGAACGTTCCCCTATATATATATATATATATATATATATATATATATATATATATATATATATATATATATATATATATATATATATATATATATATATATATATATATATATATATTTATATATATATATAGTGGAGGGTTCAAATGAGAAGAATTTTTTTGTAAGAAGAAAAAAGAAGAAGTTTCAACCAATAAGAATGCTTCATTTTACTTCATTTAATATTTGTCTTTAATTTTAATATAAGGGTATATTGGTAAACTTACAAAAATCATTAATTTGTATTCTTCCCCTTTAATAACTAACTAAATTAAATTTGTAACTCCTTTACAAAATACATATTTTTTTCCAAATTAAAAAAACAACTTAATTTAAAGTGTAGAATAAATTACTAATTGTGTAGGATAAATTACGAGTTGTGTAGGATATATTTCGAGGTGTGTAGGATAAATTTCGACTGTGTAGGATAAAATTCTATAATGTGTAGGGTATATGTAGGAAAATTTTGATATGTGTAGGTTTTGTAGATTATATGTAGGATAATTAGTGATTAGTTGACTAATTAATTAAAGAGTTAAAAATTAATGATATGAGTTATAAATGAAATAGTATTTTACTAATATGTCCTTTCTTCTTTTTCTTCTCACATTAAATTTCTTCTCAAATGAACCTTCCCCTATATATATATATATATATATATATAGAGTAAGGTTAACATACAAAAAGCCTTATCATACATCACGTAGGAGACAATGGTAACCGTTGGATCAGGGGTATAATCACGCATGGGACCACATAATCACGCATGAGACTATAATCACGCACGTTCTATGATAATAACGCACGTTGTATTTTTTGTCATGTATGTTAATGTAGGTTAAGCCCTGAAGTACATTATACTTTCTCTATATATATATGTATATATATATATATATATAATTACGGGTAGAGGTTCCTGTAAAAAAAAAGTTTTTTTGTGAGAAAGGTAAGAAAGATTCTACACCATTAGATCTTTGATCTAATGGTTGAGATCATAATGGCAAAACTGTAAATACTGTTTACTATTAAACATATTAATTTTTTAGATTAAGGGTATATAGGTAAATTTAACATTTTTAAATTAAGAAACTAACATTAATGCACATGTAACTTCCCCTCGTCTTTTTTAAACGTCAATAACTTTTTATACGTAACTTTTTAAAAAATTACACCATAATAACGAGCGTTTTTTTATCTTTAATATGACTACCATATTGCTATACATATATTGAGAAAAAATATGTTTCGATCAGATGTTTAGTCATTTAGTCCGTGAATGGTGTTATATACTTACTGAATGGTGTTATATACTTGCTGAATTGTGTTATATACTTGTTGAATGGTGTTATATACTTACTGAATGATGTTATATACTTGCTGAATGGTGTTATATACTTACTGAATGGTGTTATATATTTGCTGAATGGGGTTATATACTTGCTGAATGGTGTTTATAGAGATCTTTAAAAAAAATCCAGTTCCTATAGTTAAGGTGGTGGTTATGGGAAGTTTTTAATTAATTGAATTAATGATAAAATTACTTGTTTACCCTTTTGAATTAATTTAGATTTAGGACACATGTTATTTCCACAATATTTCTCACATTTCTCACACTTTTAACCTTTTTTACAATAACCTTACCCATTAATTACATATCTAACTAGGTTAATGCCCGCGTAATACGCGGGCTTCAACCCAAACCATATTATTTACTTTAAAATGAAATGTTGTGTACACATACATACATTGGAAGAAAAAAAACAGAAAACTATTCAAATGCCGAAAAAACTTCCGTGTAGACTACATTTGTTGTTTTACTCGTTACATATTTCGGTACATTACACTAAATATGGGTGTCAATTCGCACCCAGAAAAATCCATTTAGTTAACAGATTAAATATAAAATTTCTTCTTACTTGGGCAAACCGTTGAGCGGGTCAAGAAGAGCTTTAGTTTCAACAGACTTTTCATAAAGTTAATCACAGATGTAATAAAAGGTATAAATTTATTGATCGCTTAGGATTCGTGTTTAAAAATTACTTTGTAAAAGGAACAATAATCACTTTCATCATATAACTTCAACCGATGGCATCATACCTAAAAGGAACAAAATATTATAAATACTTATATTTATTAATAAGCCGTGTATAATTATTAATTATAAGTATATAAATTAACTGACTCACTATTCAAGATTAAAAGTTCCAAATGAAATGGTGGCATGACACATGTAACTGAAGCATCGACACATGAACCATTTTTAGTAAAATTTCAACATTGTTAAGGAATATGGGATGCATGGCGGACTTATCCATAGTCGTGGGTGGACAGGGATACCACTTGAAAAAAAAAACTAATGTATATTTTAGGAAAAAAAATCCGACCGCACCCCTGAAAAATATGGTTGAACGCTTCATCCGCACCCCAGCAATCATGAGTTTCATGATATTTCTCTATTTCATCCTCTGCACACCAAAATTGTGTCTAATTATTATTATTATTATTATTATTATTATTATTATTATTATTATTATTATTATTATTATTATTATTATTATTATTATTATTATTATTATTATTATTATTATTATTATTATATAACATTAAATTGAGTGATAAAAAACACTATAATTAATCCTTAAAGAATGTGACATACCCGCATGTCAGTGTCAGCTCAATCAAAGTGAGCAATTATGTCTGGTATAACACAAACTTGCTCATATAATGAGGTGTCTTTTGTAATATATCGCTCGGTCGCTCGGTCCCATGTAATGTTGTTGAGCTCTTTATTAACCTTCAAAAGAGTTCTTAGACAACTATGTTATCCTCGGACATACGAAAGCACACCTCGACTAAACCTGAGACAGTGCACAAGCCAATGTCTGCATACATTTCAAGGTGGAGGTTGCTTTACATTTAACTGTTTGACCTTGAGTACGCAACGCCTGAGCCCTCTTAGAGCACGCAACGCCCTCCAAGCCTGAAAACAATATTAGCAAAGAGATCAAAAAAATGTTTTATAGCTTTTTAAAATGGAGGTCTAAAGTTCATGAGATAATATTTTACCAAGTGCCATATGGATGGCTGAATCTCGGGATGAAGCCATTTCTTCTGTGAATTTTGCAGATAAATTGGTAGTGGATGTCAAGCAAAACTGATTACTACAATTTGCATGTGTGAGATTCATCAAGAGAACAGAAGGTATCATACTCTCATCCCAGGCAAAACGTCTCACCTCTTGCAGTGCATCCTTATAATCCTATGAAGTATGAAGTAAAACATCCTACTATATTCAATGCATCCTAAAAACGAACCTTAGAGAAGTTTCCTTTATCGCTCATAAGAGAATCCAGCATATCAACAAAATAAATATATGAAAAACTCATAGGCTCATCGTACAAAAGTCAACTTTATTATGTCAAGTTCTGCCCTCTTTTCCAGCAATTGAAAAACTCATATTAACCTGTGACAGAATTAATAGAGTCTGTGACGAAAGTAAGAACCAGACCAGACCCAGACGGGTAGGGTTTATATCAAGATGATTCAACTATAGAAACGTGTTGGCACAAATAGACACCGTATCACACCGGGTCGGCAGCGACCCGGGCACCCGACCCTGCCACTTGTCTAAACGGAGTGACCCAACAATGTTGAATAGGTCACCCATCTCAATCCCATCGTCACGTTGCATACCCTTGAAAATTCATTTGTTCATCACGAATTGAAGAGATACCCAGATGTGATTAATCCGAATAGAGCTGAATTTGAAGAAAGAACTCAAGAGTTTGCAAGTTTATGTTAATCATAAAAGAAAATAAAAGACCAAGACATACCTTTAAGCTTTGCCATATATATAAATGAAACACCTGATGACCTTCTCCATGCTAATGCTTATCCACTGTTGCATTAAAAACCTTGCTGTCAAACCATGAGGCGATAACAAATTAACATATCCTTCATGCTTCCTTAATGATAATCAATATTTAAAAACATGTATTATATGTATCAAAATAAACCTAAGCAGTGACAGTGTGTGATCGAGTCGGAAAGCAATATTAAATCCATGCTCAGACAGCCATATATCAACTCGAAGTCCAGCACTACCTGCCCTAACCACCACCGCATCATAAACTGCATGAATATATACAGACATCCACATATGAGATATATTCTTGCTAAAACACTTAAACACAATTCGGGTTCATAATAATTCAACTAATTATGGCCTTGGTAATTTTAATTGGCCATGTATCATGTGTCACACTTCCACAATGATCAGGTGGTACAATAATGTACCCTTCATAAAATTATCTAAATTACCAAAAAGCCCCTTAAAGCCCCAGCTATGTAGGTTTTTCTCATGCAAGCAATCTTGTTAATGCTCCTCGACTCCTGTAGTGGACATCATTACCATAATGGTCATTCAGATGCAGACTCAGGGTATTCAGGTAAACTACAATGGTTACAATGTTTATATTTTCAATACTACTGTAGTGGACATCATTACCTTCTCGTAATCATCTTTAACAATTATATTAGTTGCAAAAAATGTTATGGGCCAATCCGGCCCATATATATTGACTGGTACAAAAACTTACCCATTTTGACCCATTACCCGCCCGGTCAATGAATTAAAGAAAACTACCCAAGGGCGGCCCAGCTGATCTAGCATCCATCTGGCAAGAAACACAGCCGCTGCAGTGATATTTGATGGAACAAATACCAAGAAATTATAGTCAATCAGGGTCAACTTAGCTAGATAACTTGCCAAACACTACAATTCAAGACTCGGGCTCTAACAAAAAGTAGAAAACAACAATTAAAACTGCGAACAAAAAGGATTATTAAACCCACATTACAAGCAAAGAGACAATATGTACCTGATGGGAAGCTTGTGCTGCTCTTATAAATCTCCTGCAAACAATAAATATTTATAATGGTGCTCTCTTTACAAATAACATACGCAAAACATAACTTTTTTACGCTTACCTGAGAAATATTTGAGCTTTTCGTGGTGAAAGGTGAAAATTCAAAATGTTCAGAACTTGACTCTTCATTTTCAGAACCTACAAAACTTATTTGACTAAATACTCTGATGATATAGTTAAATAAGTTATACAAGAGTCAAATAATTATAGAAACTAAACCTCTGATTTTGTGTAAGTACCATCTGTGATGCTACAAAAATCCTCAACACTTGGTGCAATGGTTTCTTCATATTTCCTTCAAACGAAAAGTTTTGTTAATATAGTAAGAAGCACCGAAAGATAGTTTAATGCAAGAAAAAAAGACGTTAGAGCTTACGAAGCTATTAGCATACAAATGATGCCTAACAGTTGAAGTTTTTGTCGTTCAATATAGTTTTTAGAAAGAAACATGTCAATGAGATAAATCGTGCGATGGAGTGTGTATGGCTCCAGTTTATATTCCACACTTACCTGAAAGTAAAAAATATACACACGAAAAACAACTATTGATTCGAACCTAACTCAACTTTTTATCAGCCCGTTTAAGATTAAACAAACAACCCAAATCGACCGATATATAACTTATAAGTAAATGGGTTAAAACTAATTTCCTATAAATAGAAGTAAAACTAACCTCTACAAGCCAATCAACTAAGACTCCCCTCATACTCTGAGTTATATAAGACACTTGTTTAAAACTAAGACTCCCCTCAACTAATGCACTATAAGACGTTTGTTTAAAACTAAAAGTTCCAAAGTACAAATTGTATTTAAGGAAAAAAAGAATTATGTTAAAATGCCAGATAAAATCCAGTAAATACATGAGGATAGCAGTGCTATCAAGCTGCGTATTCGTTAACTTACTCAACAAATGCTTGAATTGTTTCAGTTGCAGTATCTCCAGAAAATTCAAGATATGGCTGCCATATAAAGTTACCATATAATTTTAAATGCAGAAATGACCAAATAATATTCAACTATCGTAAATTTGATGAATATTCAGTTCAGTTTTATGGGTTTTACCATTTGTATACGGAGAACCTGAACTCATAAAATGCAAATTACAAGACCATAAGCATATATTCATCCTGATATCGATATTGAGTCACTGGTCCATTCAACTTCAACCAGGCAGCAACCACCTATCACCATCAAGGCCCAGACTTGTAGAATTCAGAAATGAGTAAATCAAAACCCATCTAATTCTTTAGAAATTATATGATGAACCCGACAATAAAAAAAAGATGACTAACGAACAAAATCAACTTCCATATGAGTTTAAATTACATCCTACTTGTAACATCACCACTACAAACATTATCCTTTTCTTAAAGCTAAAATGTAACACCTCGTAAAATCGTGTCCAATGATGTGGTGACACGTGTAATGAACCCTAATAAAGTCAAACGTTGACTATGAGGGACTAATTTTGTCAAAAATCGAAAACCATGATTATAGAAGGACTGAAAATGTCAACATGCCTAAACTAGGCCCCTGAGTGACCTTATACGGTGTCCGTATTCTCAAATGAGCCACTTGTCGGACGAGAGGAGCCGTTTGCGTAATTATATGAAAGTTTGCACGTCAAAGGGTTAAGAGTGTCAACATGTTAATTCTTACATCTGAGTGACCTTTTAACATACCGAGAGCTTCATTATGTTTCATCATATTCTCGGGAATGCCTAATATTGGCTATGCAAGGCTTTTATGCCAATAAGTGAAGTTGCGCGCAAGTTTGTAAGTTAGAGGGATTAAAAGTGTCAACATGTTTAATTATACCTCTGAATGACCTTTTAACGAACCCGAAGCATCGTGATGTATTATAATACTCTCAAGAATGCCTAACATGGACTAGATAAGGCTTCGATGCTATTAAACGATGATATGCGCAAGTTTGCGCATTAAAGGGACCAAAAGCGCCAACTTTTGAATCTACGCCTTTCGGTGACCATTTAAGAAAACGGGAGTGTAGCAATAACTAAACACGTGCTTGGGAATACCCATTATGGGCCATGGAAGGCTTGGATATGATTAAATGACATTTCGCGCTACTTTGTGCGATTAAAGGACTAATTGCGTCAAACTGCAAAAATATACCGATTCGTATGGTATCGAACCTTCCGGAATATGATCATAAGGTAAACATGCCCTAGATATCCTTTACATAGCTTAGAAATAGGCTTAGAGGTGTTTGGTGCGCAAAAATAAACTTATTTGATCAACAAGGGCTAAAAGCGTCAAAAAGTGCCTAAGTTTGCATTTTCGCGCATATCTTACGTTCTGAATATATCTGGGCATCCAAAAATTTATGTAAGCATTAAATTATTTTATTTTAGTGTTTGGTACGATAATATTTCATTCGTCGCGTAATTTGGATCGTTTTTCGCGTCCGTTCGTGTTTCGTCGTAATTAGCCGAACAACGCGACCGTACGACCAAACGAACCGACATCCGACATGTTTTTGAGCATGTTTTATGTTCCCTATTCTTAGGCATCATTGTAGAGCCTTGAAAATGGCTTAGCGGGCTTTAAACATGTCAAATATGGGCTTAAACACATGCAGGGACCAAAACTGCAACTTCTGCAAGTTGTTTGATCTGTGCAGGCCGTAGCCTACGCCCCCTGCAGCGTAGCCTACGCCCAGGTCTGGGCAACTTTGTTTTTTTTTTTTTTTGCTTGCAGCCCACTCCATTCACTTCTTAACCAATCAAAAACGATTCCTTGGGCTCCAAATCAAGTTGGACAGCTGGGGTAACACCTGTAGTGATCCTAAAGATCCATCTAACACTTGTCTCAATCCAAATCATATCCAAAACCTATAAATAGTTCAAGCTTTCATTCATTTCATTGCACAATTCTCATTGTATCATCACATCTCTCAAATCTGGAGCTTCCAAAGCTGAATGGAACTTGTATTCTTGTAGAAAAGTTAGCATGGACCCTTTGTAAGTACCTTAGCCCACCTTATAGTTCAGTTTCATAGTTTTATAAACCGAAAAGTCAAGTATCGTAAATTAACTTTGACTTTCGGATTAAACTCTCATGGTCCAGCCACTAACCAAATTAAAAGTGGGTATAAGACCATAGTTAGGTAGGTGATTAACCCCTGAAAGGGCACCTCCTAATTCCTTGGTTTGCTTAGTTAATTGTCGGGTCAAACCGTTTAGGTAAAAAGTCAAACTTGGCAGATTTGTGAATATTAATTAAAAACCATAGATGTAGAGGTTATAAATTATATTTTAACACTCTAATAACTTGGTAATAACTATTAGAACATGTCTAAGCTGGTCCAACCCTACAATTATGAGTTTAGGGTCGGTTCGCAACCGAAAGTCGCAAAAGCTTGACTTTGCTTTGACTTTTCAGTTCTAACCCGATTAAGCTTGATTCTTCCATGTTTTAAGCTTCCATTAGGACCATATTATTCAGTAGTATAACCCTCTGGAGTTATATTGCATGATTCCTTGTGGTTTGAATTATATGCTCTTGTTTGTTAATATGCTCATAAATGCCGTAAATGCCCTTTTGACATACAAATGAGATTTTTAGAAATGTGAGAGGACAAAAACCTTTGCTACTGATATTTAGACTTGTCCCGAAAATTTGACATCAGTTCTTGGTCCTAAATAGGAGTTATGCTTGATATCGTAATTAGAAGCTTTTTATTAGTTAATTTGCGATATCTTGCATAATGCATGTTTAAACTTGGATTTTGAACCAAAACTCATTACCTACTATTAAGATATTATTTTTAGGGAATTTTAAGATTTTTGGTCAGATTATTATCTGTTTAAAACATAGAGTTCTTGTATGATTTGGTTAATGACGATAATACCCTTTTTAAGCATAAAATGAGATTAACAAATGATTTGAATGCCAAACCTTTTTCTACTGATTTCATATATTAAATAAATTATTTTGGGCATTCAAAACTGATCAAAACCTCAGATTCACATAAAACATCTTGATTATCGTCAATAAGCGAGTTTTTCGCTAAATAGGTGCATAGTATGGTTTAAAACCATATTTAACATCTAAGACTTGTTACCTACTGAAATTTTAAACAAATTTAAATATTATTACAGTAGGTATAAGTTATGAACTCAGGTTTCCAAAATTGCCCTTAAAAGCCTATGTGAAATGACCAAAATGCCCTTTTCGGGACATAGTTTGGTCATAAATAGTCAATTTCACATATGTGTAATATCTTACTGATGTAATGAGATAAATTATTTATCTTTACTAATTAGAAAGGACCAGAACTTTGGTTTGTTATAAAATCTCTTTTATAAGTATTAAAATTTCCAAAATGCCCTTACGGAACTTAGAATGGTTTTAAATACTTTTTGGGCATATATGTTAACATCCTACTGATGTATTAACATATTTTAAGCATAATAACAACTAAGACTTTTATATAGTTCATTTGGTTACCCGTTACGCATTTATGCGTTCGGATCGGTTTATGTAACTAGATTACGTAAAATAGCCGAAACGGGTTTAACCTTATCGTTTTTACTTCAAAATCCGGAATGTGTTTAGTTTACCCATATAATACAAGTATCCAAACTTGTAGGGTCTAAATAACATTCTATTCCGGTCATCGCTTAATTTAGCGTATCGTACCGTTCTAGATATTTTAAGCTAGCAGGTCTAAGTCTACGACTTAAATAAGACCATTAGCATTCTAAATTGGTTATATATTACCATCACTCCAGACTAGAGCCACCCGGTAAAAGCTACCTGCATTTAGATAGATTGGATACGACTGAGTTATTTTGCTGTGAATCAAGTATTAGCTCAGGTAAATACTTTTAATTTATTTTCCCTTATACGGGCTTGGGATACGGTAGATTAATACCGCTTGGTCGGGTGTGGATCAATCAAACTCCGGATTGGTGGCTAGTAAATCCACAAAACCTGTTTTGATACTGTTCTGTTAATAACTTAAATATTGGGGGTTAACGACCGTGTCCTGGATATATCCTTGGCTCATTCATTTGTAAATGGCCACGACCGATGCGCAGGGTGTAGGCATACACTTAAAAGATGCCAATAACAAATTATTAATTACCCACAAGTTGGGGATAACTCCTTTATGGGTTTTATAAGTGGTGAGTCGTTTAATCATGTCGCAGTCTTTGTACTGGGCCCCATATGTATGGTAAACATGTAATGCAGTATACAAGATTATCTTTAAATAATTGTCCCAAGTTATAAAAGGTTTTGTGCCTTGTGCATTTAAATAAATTTTCATAAACTCTTTTCAAATGAGTCAGTTATTTAACCAGTGAAAACTGACGTATTTTCAAAAGGCTAAGTGGCAGGTACTAATAGGTTGGGAGTTGCTCGGTGTCAAAAAAGAGGATCTTGCAAATCCTTAAAGATGCCATAAAGTCTGCTAAGCTTCATTTTAAACATTTTGTAATGATCCTCCTGTGGATTTGATAT
Source organism: Helianthus annuus (assembly GCF_002127325.2). Classification (NCBI taxonomy): domain Eukaryota; kingdom Viridiplantae; phylum Streptophyta; class Magnoliopsida; order Asterales; family Asteraceae; genus Helianthus; species Helianthus annuus. The sequence continues at coordinate 162,265,507 of NC_035444.2, forward strand.
TACAGACTCATCTATAATAAATACTTTGATATTTTCAGACATTGAGTTTGTAATAGTATTTTATATTCCAAGACTTCCGTTGTGCTATTTTATGTGTGATTGACCATGATGATATCAACTACGTCACGATACTCCCCACCGGGCCCACCGGTGATATGTGGAAATATCGGGGTGTGACAGGTTGGTACCAGAGCCAACATTGAGTGAATTAAACACTAGTCCTTTGTGTTTAATCTCAATGACACAGTAGCATATTCCTTAGACCTTTTGAGTCTAGTCTTAACATAGGAATGTTCTCATCCCTATTAAGTAAACATTGTTTTCGATTTTATGTATTTTAAATAAGTCGCCAAGCAAGGAAGCCGTTGATGGAAATTCTCTTCAATCCGAAGCCAAGAATTGCCAAGCTTCACAATACGGCTAGAATAAGCGTGCGACTGGTGTGGAAGAAAGACCTTTATGGACTCATTCCTAAAACCAAATCTATTGAATTGCAATCAGACTTTAGAGTCCATACCAGAGGTCCCTGAGGCTTAAATTTTAAAAGTCTGTGCCAGTAGAGTCCATACCAGGAGGTCCCTGAGGCTCCTGTTTTGAAAATAATGCTAGTAAATGCTGATGATCCTTATTTTATACCTCTAAGTTTTGGAATCCCAGACTTGGATTATATCAGTCAAAACCCAATCCGTGGTCCATATCATTCCTTAACCTTTGAATCCTTAAATTCTGCTTTCTATAACGGATCTTGATTGGAATATTTATCTTATTCACTGAGATCTTCAGCGTCCCTACCGTATATGGTAAACAAAGAAGAGAAACAGTCGGAATGAAGCAAGGAAGGCGTTAGAGAATCCTTCTTTCATAATATTCTTTCTCTTTCAAGTCCTTATAAAGACCTATCTCTTCTATAGTGTCCCTGTGTGGACACACCTTTTGACTTAAGACCCTATATGGGCATTTGCTATATAGTCCTTTCATGGACGTGTGATTTTATTAAAAATCCCTTTTGTGGATACACTATTTTTAAATAGTCCTCTCGTGGACTTGATATTTTAATATAGTCCTCTCATGGACATTATATTTCATCATAGTCCCTTGGTGGACATACTAGTTCTTCAAAATCCCTTGTGGATATGATATTTTATTATAGTCCTTTCAAGGACATATTGTTTCATTAATAAGTCCCAATGCAGACATATCTTATAGTCCCTTTACGGACTTATATTTCCTTTTAGTCCCTGCATGGACTAGAGTTAATTAAAGTCCCTGTGAGGACATTTGTACAGCAAGGCCCTTTTGTGTGCACGATGTAACAATATAGTCCTTTTATGGACATGTTATTGCATTATAATCCCTTTGGGGATATGCTATTTTGAAATAGTCCCTTTGAGGACATTGATATTTCATTATAACCCTTATATAGAATTGTAATATTTTATAGTCCCTATACGGACTTATAATTTTTCCTCTTAGTCCTATGTGGACAAATATATTACTACAAGTCCTGATTAAGGCACTATCGTAAATTCCTAATGATTTATGGAAGATTTTGAGAATTTATATAGGTATTCGTTTCATCCTTTATCCAACAATAGTTCTGAAATTTTTCTCAAACTTTATTGCTCAGTTAAAAATCTCAAAAGATCCTCTTAATGGTATAACCTAGCCTATGTGTCCATGGACATGGCTATGATGGTAAAACCCTCTTAAGATAATTAATCTTTGTTAACATCTGAGAACATGTTAACATTCCTGGCTGTGTGACTTGAGAGACCAGACTAGCTTCCAGAAGTACTTGGACTTTTCCAAGCCACCTTCATAGCCTATATGATCAATACGAATCACGACTATCAAACAACAGTATGGAAAATACATCAAAACATCCAATTAAGATGTATGCCTGTGGGCGAAGGTGTGACAACTCGAACTTTAGACCTACCTTGTGTAACGATACATGTTTATGAGAACTTTATTAATTAAATGATTAATGTGATTATATGTGTTTCTTGTGAGTGTGTATACTTGTTTAACCCAACCGCACAACGCACATAAACCCAAGCCGCACAAGCCCTTTGGGCCGTAAAGCTTGTAACCGGACATGAGGCAGCCCATGTTTAGGTCGGCCCATCCTCTACTCGTATACATCTAGGGTAGGGCAACTACCTCACACTTTTTACAACACATTACACACACAAGAACTCGAGCTCTCTCTCGTCCCTTTCTCTCTCGAAGCCGACGGCACCCAAGGCTCACAGTTTGGATTTGTTCTTGCATCTATCATTCGGTTAGTGTTTGGTTAATTGATTGGTTTATGTTATGTGATTTCACATGTTTTAGAGTTGCATGATAATAAACTAAGGCCGAATTGATTATGTTGATATGCTTGGTCCTCGGATTGATTTGTCATGATGATCTTAGATTGGATGTTTGTTAATCGTTTGATGTGTGTTTAGATACGAATGATGTGCAAATTGTGGAGTTAATATGCATGCTAGAAATCGGACTGTAACACACGATTTGATATGATGATGGATATATTGTTTGATGTTCTTGTTATTCATATTAGGGTTCATATGAATTGCTTATAGAATGCTTGGTTTGATCGATTGGATGTTACAAGAATAATTGGAAATTGTTAATTGATTTAAACATAAATAAGGAAACTATTGAAAATTGTAACTAATATGCATGATTTTCGGATTGACTAACTCAATCGCACATGGTCACTTAGTCGCACAAGAGCCCCAATCACACAAGTGCATGTCGCACAAGAACTGTGGGATCGCACAAGTTTTCGGGCTTGTTAACAGTTGGGCCGAACAAGCCCAAATCCAGTCGCACAACCCACTAGAATCGCACAAAGCCTAAGGGTAGCTACTGGGCCGTAGTCTTGGGCTGGGTAATGAAGTTGGACCGCACATGTTGTATGCTTGCTTAAACTGTTGGGCCGGATGGTATTTGGGTTGGGCTCGTCCGATCGTACAAGACCAGTCGTATCGCACAAGACTTTTGTATGGGCCGGGTGTGTTATGTTTTGGAGTTCTCTTCTGTTGGGCTTATGTATAGTTGGGCCGGGGGTTTGTTGAATCGCACAACATGTTGTCCTTCGCACAACATGTTGGGCCAAATTTCATATGGGCTTATATTGAGAACGCACATGTATGATTATGATATGCTTTTGACTGTTTACGTGCAATACGTGTTTGCTATGATTTAATACGTGCATTATTTGAAGTCAAAACCTGACTTGTGTGGTAACCCTGTTAGGACGTGGTTGACCACCCTTAGTTCAAGAAACCTCTTTGTGTATCTGCCGAGCAACCCAAGGTGAGTTCACACAGCCAAGGCATGGGGTTCCCAGGGTGGGAATGAGATTGGATGATTATTTCGTGCGTACATAGTTAATGGAACCTAATGATATGGTCCTCAGGGTGAGGATGGTAAATGATAAGATACAGCTAGACTAGTATACCTACTTGAACTGATCTTCGCACACACGCCAAGGGTTGGCTGCGATATTATGACTGATCTTCGCACACATGCCTTAGGGAGGCTGCGAACTATACATACTAAACTTCGCACACATGCCAGGGTGGCCAGCGATACAAATATACATAGTCTAGAATACTGAGAACTTTTCCTTAATCTTCGCATACATGCCTCAAGGGCTGCGATACGAACTAATACGATATATGATTACATGAACGAACGCAATGCTTACTATACCATTACTAATACTGAACTTACTTTCTGTGAAGTCGCTCAACTAGTTGTTGACTCTCTGCTGCATGCCTTGCAGGACCTTAGGTACATTATGGAGCTTGCACAAGGAAGAGCAGGTCGTTGTGGGCGAATGGATCGTGATTTCTTATGTCATTTAATACATTAATACTTATGATTGGGTTTTTACATTAATGCTTCCGCTATACTTAACTATGTTGGTTTTGATGAACACCTTTCGTATTGATGGATATCTTTTGCTATATATATATTTACATGTTCAATATGATTGGTGGCTTGATCCTGGTCAGTCACGCTCCCAAGTGGTGATACTCCGCGTGTGGGATTTTGGGGGTGTGACAGATTGGTATCAGAGCCATTGGTTATAGAGAACTTGGTTTTAATATGGGAAAACGTTTTTATTAAAACCAGACTATAACCAGAACAGTGCTCTCAACGATCCACAACGACGCTTCGCTCCACGTGCAAGACTCGACATCCTAGGTAATAAGGTTTATGTTTATTGCCTGTATGCTAGAACTATATAGAACTTTGCTCGCATTACGCTTAGATACACATGACTTTATTACATAAGAATACCTACGTGCTTACACTTTTCTGTCATCGCCCTACTCGCGAACCACTCTCACTTACGTTACTTTCACTATGAAGATCATGTCTGGACGAATTAACATGACTCAAGCCCAGCTAGAGGCTCTCGTTCAAGCTCAAGTTGCTGCGGCACTTGCAGCCGCTCAAGCAGGTAGTATACCCTGCAGTATAGCACACACTAGGATCTTTAGATCCTACATTCCTAAACTAGCCCTTGTATTTAAAATTTGCCCTATTCGTACACAATAGGTCAACCAGCGCAGCAGCAAGTTTGCACCTTTAAGAACTTCATGGACTGTCGTCCAAGTACTTTCAGCGGCACGGAGGGGGCAGTGGGACTCCTCCATTGGTTTGAAAAGCTCGAGTCTGTATTCGAGATGTGCGAATGCCCAGAGGCTCGCAGGGTGAAATACGCCACTGGCACGCTAGAAGGAATAACGCTAACTTGGTGGAACGCCCAAGTTCAGATCTTAGGGTTGGTAGCTGCTAACGCCACACCCTGGAACGATTTTAAGGAACTCATTAAGAGGGAATACTGCACGCGTGATGACATCCACAAGTTGGAGAACGAGCTTTATCACTTGAAAATGACGGGGTCAGAGATTGAAGCCTATACAAAGCGGTCAAACGAACTGGCCATTCTGTGTCCAACTATGGTGGACCCTCCAGTGAAGCGCATTGAGTTGTATCTCAAGGGACTTGCGCCAGAGATCCAGAGCCATGTTACATCGGCAAACCTCGACAACATCCAAGACATCCAGCGTCTTGCTCATCGCCTCACAGATCAGGCAGTAGAATAGAACAAGCTGCCCAAACGCGTCAGTGCAACTACTACTCCAGCTGCTACTTCTGCTACACCCAACGACAACAAACGGAAATGGGATGGGGATTCCAGCAGGGGATCAGTTTCCGTTCAATCTCAAGCACAGCAGCGCAGGACGAACGACTACCAGAATTCGAGTCAGCAATCATCTGGCAGTCAGGGGCAGGGTGGATGTCGGGGAGTTCACCCACTATGCGACAAGTGTAACAGGCACCACAGTGGAAGGTGTCGCAAAGAACGTTGTCAGAGATGTCTCAAGCTAGGGCACGAAGCCAAAGATTGCAGGAGTTCACGACCTGCAAACCAGAATCAGCAACTTCCGCCACCGGTTCCTCAGAACCCACAGCAGCAGCAGCCACAGCGTGGAAGCCGGGGGTGTTTCCAGTGTGGGGCAGAAGGTCATTACAAACGCGATTGTCCTCAGTTGAACCAGAATCAGAACCACAACAATAACCAGGGCAACGGGAACAACAACAACAACAACAACGGGGGAAACAACAACAACGGCAACGAGGCAAGAGGTCGAGCTTTCGTGTTAGGACGAGGAGACGCAATGAACGATATTTGAACTTATAACTTATTTTGGGTTTTCATTATTATGTTTCCGCTACTCAAACAAAGTTTGGTTTGAACATCAATCGTATTGGGTTTTATGAATTATTTTAACTACTGTACTTTATGTTTGATATGATGGATGGTTTGATATTATTGAACGCACCTGCCGTATTTATGGACGTTATGAACAGGGTGTGCAAACCCTATCTTGACAAGTTCATCATTGTCTTCATCGACGACATTCTGATCTACTCCAAGAGTCAGGAGGAACACGAGCAGCACCTACGCCTTATTTTGGAACTCCTTCGGAAGGAACAGCTGTACGCTAAGTTTTCGAAATGCGACTTCTGGCTTCGTGAAGTCCACTTTCTAGGCCACGTAGTGAACAAGGATGGGATCCATGTCGATCCATCCAAGGTAGATTCGATCAGGAACTGGCCTGCACCGCGTACACCAACGGAAATACGCCAATTCTTGGGTTTGGCGGGTTACTACAGACGGTTTATTAATGATTTCTCAAAGATTGCTCAGCCGCTTACGCTACTGACACAGAAGGGTGTCACCTACCGTTGGGGAGATCCCCAGGAAACTGCTTTTCAGCACCTAAAGGATAGACTTTGCAGTGCACCTATCCTCTCATTGCCAGAGGGCACAGATGACTTCGTGGTTTATTGTGATGCATCCATCCAGGGTCTTGGATGTGTGTTAATGCAGCGCGACAGGGTTATTGCTTACGCTTCACGTCAACTCAAGGTTCACGAACGGAATTACACGACGCACGATTTAGAGCTGGGAGCTGTTGTTTTCGCGCTTAAGATATGGCGACACTACCTGTACGGTACCAGGTGCACGATTTACACCGATCACAGGAGTCTCGAGCATATCCTTAAGCAGAAGGATTTGAACATGCGTCAACGACGATGGGTTGAACTTCTGAACGATTACGAATGCGCCATCAAGTACCATCCAGGCAAAGCCAATGTTGTGGCTGACGCCCTCGGTCGGAAAGACACTTTACCTAGACGCGTACGAGCTTTGCAGCTCACTATTCAGTCCAGTCTTCCTGCACAGATACGAACTGCTCAGATAGAAGCTTTAAAGCCTGAAAACGTCAAGGCTGAAGCCTTACGCGGCTCACGACAACGAATGGAACAGAAGGCAGACGGCGCCTACTATGTAACGGGGCGTATTTGGGTCCCACTTTATGGCGGTCTACGCGAACTTGTGATGGACGAAGCACACAAGTCTCGCTACTCGGTACACCCAGGGTCGGATAAAATGTACCACGACATCAGAACTACTTATTGGTGGCCTAGCATGAAGACCCACATTGCTACTTACGTTGGCAAGTGCTTGACCTGTGCGAGAGTCAAGGTTGAATATCAGGAACCAGCTGGCCTACTTCAGCAGCCTAAGATACCGCAATGGAAATGGGAAGAAATTTCCATGGATTTCGTTACAGGCCTACCTAGATCCCAGCGTGGGAATGATACCATATGGGTGATCGAGCATCGACTCACCAAGTCTGCACACTTCCTAGCTATAAAGGAAACGGATAAGTTCTCCACTCTCGCAGACGTTTATCTTAAAGAAGTTGTTTCGAGGCACGGAGTGCCCACTTCCATCATTTCGGATCGCGATGCACGATTCACGTCAGAGCTATGGCAAGCGATGCACAAATCTTTTGGCTCACGATTAGACATGAGCACAGCATATCATCCTCAGACGGATGGGCAGTCTGAGCGAACAATTCAAACACTTGAAGACATGCTTAGGGCATGCGTTATCGATTTCGGCAACGGCTAGGAAAAGCACCTCCCTTTGGTGGAGTTCTCGTACAATAATAGTTATCACACCAGCATACAAGCCGCTCCATTCGAGGCATTGTACGGACGTAAATGCCGGTCACCTCTCTGTTGGGCAGAGGTGGGGGATAGTCAGATTACGGGTCCAGAGATCGTAGTGGACGCCACAGAAAAGATTGCACAAATAAGACAACGCATGGCGGCAGCACGCGACCGTCAGAAAGCCTACGCGGACAAGCGTAGAAAGCCTTTAGAATTTCAGGTCGGGGACCGGGTTTTACTTAAAGTCTCACCCTGGAAGGCTGTGGTTCGTTTTGGCAAACGGGGCAAACTGAATCCGCGATACGTCGGACCATTCGAAATCATAGAAAAGATTGGCAAGGTAGCCTATCGATTGAACCTACCAGCTGAACTCGGGGCAGTTCACAATGTCTTTCACGTGTCAAATCTGAAGAAGTGCCTATCAGATGAGACCCTTATCATTCCTTTCAAAGAACTCACTATCGACGAGCGGTTGCAGTTCGTCGAGGAACCAGTCGAAATCACGGACCGGGATGTGAAGGTCCTCAAAAACAAGAGAATCCCTCTTGTTCGAGTACGTTGGAACTCCAAACGTGGCCCAGAGTACACCTGGGAGCGAGAAGACAGGATGACAGAAAAGTACCCCCAGTTATTCGGAACCAATGCAACCACTACTGAGGCTGAAGCTACTACTTCGGAATTTCGGGACGAAATTCCAGATCAACGTGGGGAGGATGTGACACCCCAGGAAAACCAGTGAACGATTGAGCTTATCTAGCTTCCTCAGTGAGTGCATACCAAATTTCGGGACGAAATTTCTTTTTAGTTGGGCATAATGTGACAACTCGAACTTTAGACCTACCTTGTGTAACGATACATGTTTATGAGAACTTTATTAATTAAATGATTAATGTGATTATATGTGTTTCTTGTGAGTGTGTATACTTGTTTAACCCAATCGCACAACGCACATAAACCCAAGCCGCACAAGCCCTTTGGGCCGTAAAGCTTGTAACCGGACATGAGGCAACCCATGTTTAGGTCGGCCCATCCTCTACTCGTATACATCTAGGGTAGGGCAACTACCTCACACTTTTTACAACACATTACACACACAAGAACTCGAGCTCTCTCTCGTCCCTTTCTCTCTCGAAGCCGACGGCACCCAAGGCTCACAGTTTGGATTTGTTCTTGCATCTATCATTCGGTTAGTGTTTGGTTAATTGATTGGTTTATGTTATGTGATTTCACATGTTTTAGAGTTGCATGATAATAAACTAAGGCCGAATTGATTATGTTGATATGCTTGGTCCTCGGATTGATTTGTCATGATGATCTTAGATTGGATGTTTGTTAATCGTTTGATGTGTGTTTAGATACGAATGATGTGCAAATTGTGGAGTTAATATGCATGCTAGAAATCGGACTGTAACACACGATTTGATATGATGATGGATATATTGTTTGATGTTCTTGTTATTCATATTAGGGTTCATATGAATTGCTTATAGAATGCTTGGTTTGATCGATTGGATGTTACAAGAATAATTGGAAATTGTTAATTGATTTAAACATAAATAAGGAAACTATTGAAAATTGTAACTAATATGCATGATTTTCGGATTGACTAACTCAATCGCACATGGTCACTTAGTCGCACAAGAGCCCCAATCACACAAGTGCATGTCGCACAAGAACTGTGGGATCGCACAAGTTTTCGGGCTTGTTAACAGTTGGGCCGAACAAGCCCAAATCCAGTCGCACAACCCACTAGAATCGCACAAAGCCTAAGGGTAGCTACTGGGCCGTAGTCTTGGGCTGGGTAATGAAGTTGGACCGCACATGTTGTATGCTTGCTTAAACTGTTGGGCCGGATGGTATTTGGGTTGGGCTCGTCCGATCGTACAAGACCAGTCGTATCGCACAAGACTTTTGTATGGGCCGGGTGTGTTATGTTTTGGAGTTCTCTTATGTTGGGCTTATGTATAGTTGGGCCGGGGGTTTGTTGAATCGCACAACATGTTGTCCTTCGCACAACATGTTGGGCCAAATTTCATATGGGCTTATATTGAGAACGCACATGTATGATTATGATATGCTTTTGACTGTTTACGTGCAATACGTGTTTGCTATGATTTAATACGTGCATTATTTGAAGTCAAAACCTGACTTGTGTGGTAACCCTGTTAGGACGTGGTTGACCACCCTTAGTTCAAGAAACCTCTTTGTGTATCTGCCGAGCAACCCAAGGTGAGTTCACACAGCCAAGGCATGGGGTTCCCAGGGTGGGAATGAGATTGGATGATTATTTCGTGCGTACATAGTTAATGGAACCTAATGATATGGTCCTCAGGGTGAGGATGGTAAATGATAAGATACAGCTAGACTAGTATACCTACTGGAACTGATCTTCGCACACACGCCAAGGGTTGGTTGCGATATTATGACTGATCTTCGCACACATGCCTTAGGGAGGCTGCGAAATATACATACTAAACTTCGCACACATGCCAGGGTGGCCAGCGATACAAATATACATAGTCTAGAATACTGAGAACTTTTCCTTAATCTTCGCATACATGCCTCGAGGGATGCGATACGAACTAATACGATATATGATTACATGAACGAACGCAATGCTTACTATACCATTACTAATACTGAACTTACTTTCTGTGAACTCGCTCAACTAGTTGTTGACTCTCTGCTGCATGCCTTGCAGGACCTTAGGTACATTATGGAGCTTGCACAAGGAAGAGCAGGTCGTTGTGGGCGAATGGATCGTGATTTCTTATGTCATTTAATACATTAATACTTATGATTGGGTTTTTACATTAATGCTTCCGCTATACTTAACTATGTTGGTTTTGATGAACACCTTTCGTATTGATGGATATCTTTTGCTATATATATATTTACATGTTCAATATGATTGGTGGCTTGATCCTGGTCAGTCACGCTCCCAAGTGGTGATACTCCGCGTGTAGGATTTTGGGGGTGTGACAGAAGGTGTATTCATGACAATGATAGTTTTATTTTATAAACTTCTTGTCAAAAGGAGATGAACTATGTTCGACCCTTAAAGATCACTGATCCCAGAGATCATTGATTATGTTTTAATTGTCCTTGTGACAAGGCCTTTTGTGCCATCTAACTGCCCTTCGAGACAAGCCTTGTGCTATATGAGGACGTCTCTATGACATTGACATTGTGATCTTTATGATCCCCTGTCCAAGGTAATGAGCTGTGCTCAAGCCTAATAGTCTACATGATCATTGCGATCATGACTAAAATCATCAGTACGATGATTAAATCTGACATCCTTAATGATGTTTTGCCTAAGGGCTATTTTATAATTGTCCAATTGAGACAAGGCAATTGTAATCTCTTGTGATTCCTTACCCAAGGGGGTGAGCCATGCTCAAATCCCATAGTCTATATGATCATTGTGATCCTGACTAGTATCATCAATATGATGATCATAATATTAACATCCCTTGTGATGAAATGCCTATGGGCTACACTTTACTCTATTGTCGAAGAGACCAAGTTAGTGGTGGTCTTTATGATCCCCTGTACAAAGTGGTGGGTTATACCCAACCCTAACAGTCTGAATGATCAATATGATCATGACTAATACCATCAAATGCAATGATGATATATGAACATCCATTAGTGATGTCAGTTGGGTTACCTTTGTGCCAAATAAGTCGTCTTTAGAGACAATGACGGTTGTAGTTTATGACTCCCTGTCCAATGGTGAAGAACTATGTTCAAACCTGGAAGCCTCTAATCCAATAAGATTGCGGCTTATAAACTAATGTCCTTGACGACAAAACAATGAGTTATGTTTTAAAGTCATTCATGACAAGCCAATGTGACATAATTTGTCATTCGTAACAAGTTAACATATTAAATGTTAACATTTCTAGTCACAGGCTTTTGTGCCAGCATTGATAAATGTCCTCCGTGACAGGCCTTGGTGCCATATCTTATAACGTCATTATGACGAGGCCACTTTGAGCCGTATCTAAACGTGCTTTGCGACAAGGCCTTCATGCCATATAATCATTTATGTCCTTCATGACTAGGCTTTATGCCATATATTTTTACATCCTTCGCGACGGGCATTTATGCCATATATGTATATAATTATAATAAAAGTCATGTAAGACTAGCCTTCGAGCTATTCATAATCGTCCTTGTGAAAAAGACAGTTGTGACATTATGATCCCCTGTCAGGTAGGTATTGGACTCACTCCAAACCTTAAATGCCATTGATGGTCCTTTTGTGACCTAGACTAAATGTAATGGATATACATCCAAATAACATTCGTTAGGAGTGTTTGGAAAATAATAGCCTATACGGTTTAAGGATGTCGTGGCTGATCTATGTCAGGTCATCAGGATGATGACTAACAATTGCTTAACATGGTGGTTAGTACCAAGTTTCGAGTATGACAAACTCAAATGAGGTGGATAGCAGTCGCGATACTAGTAAGGCGACAAAAGCTAATAATGCTACAACATAAACCTCAATATTAATGGAGTTAGTCTCCAAGCTGTAACACCTCGAAATTTTGTGTCCAATAATGTGTTGACACGTGTCATGAGTTTACACGTGGTATTAAATACTAAATAAAGGACTAAAGTTGACAAACCTTGGAAGTATGTAAATTCGAGGGTTAAAAATGTCAACGAAGGGTAAATATACTGTATAGTAGCCCTAGGTGATGCTCGTACCTTCAAACGAATAAATCATGGATCGTACGGAGCGAAACGCGGAAGAAAGTGAGAGATTACAAGCTACAGGGGTTAATTGTGTCAACATGTTTAATTTATACCTCTGAGTGACCCTTTGACGAACCCGAGGCTTTGTAACAGTAAAATACGCTCACTAGAATATACGATATAAATTTCGTGAAGTTCCGTTTTAAAACGAGAAAGTTATGATCAAATTCGTATGCGAGGGGTTAAAAGCGTCAACAATAAAAGTTAAGGCTTTTCGGGTAGTAATTAAACTAACCGGGGACTTAACAATACGGATAAATGTCACGAGGCCCTTAATTGTAAATAATTGAGGGCCAAATCGCAAAGTTACCCCTTCGAAACTGAAAGGTCAGGTTAATGATTACAAAAGATTTGAAAATCTTGAAAATCAAGTCCAATGCGGGCCGCGTGAGTGAAACCATCAAGATGATGCGGGCCGCGCGCCACCTGCAGATTTGTTTTCTGACTTAAAGATTCAGGCGGCCCGCGTGTGAGTGGCTTGAATCTTAAAGCGGGCCGCGTGAAGGTCCCAGATGCAGAATTCTTGGACAGATTCAATGTTTGAGCTTGTGAACGATCTTGTGTGCATTAATTGAAGCATGGGCGCCCTCTACATGTCCCCTAGCACTATAGGGGACACCTGCTGATCATCCATGAACCATTGTAGAGTGAGTTGTAATGATCTTGTGCCAAAATTTTCACTATAAAAGGCAAGGTAGTGTTCCATTGTTCAACACACCTCAAACCTGCCTTCTGATCATTTCTGGAGCTCTAAAGCATTCTTCTATCATCCTTAGTCGTGCACCAAGCTTCTGTAAGTGTGCCTACCCTTTTGTGGCTTAGTTATGCATAGTTTAGCTTAAAAGTCAATCCGTCGTAATTAACGATTGACTTTGCGATAAATCACAAATGGTCCAGTGGTTTGTCGAATCAAAGATAGTTATATATTGGTAATCATGTGGGCTTTAAACCCCTAAAAGGGCACCCTCTGATTCCCACTCTAACTAGTCCGAATGTTGAGTCAAACGTGCTTAGAAAAAGTCAACAGAAATGCTATTTTGCGATTTCATGCATAACCAGTAATGTAGATAGTGTGTAACCTGTTTAAACACTCATAAAACATGATAATAAGTATTAGCTAGTTTAAGCTTGTTTGATCTGACCATTTACTGTTTTGACCCGGTTCGGAGCCGAAAGTCGCAAAGCTTTAACTATTGCTTTGACTTCAGTTCTGACCCATTAAAGTATGATTTAGATATGCCTTAGGACTCTCTTAGGACCAGGTTACAAGATGGTATGACCCTCTGTGACCGGTTCGTTGTTTGTCCGAGTCTTTTACACATTTCCGTTAAATGCTTAAAAGTTGACCGTAACGTCCTTTTTAATTTAAAACGAGAATTTCGGACATGTGAAAGAACCATAACCTTAGTTACTAATTTCTAAGCATGTCCCTAAAATTTCACGTCAATCCGAGGTCCAGAATAGAAGTTATGCTAAATAGCGCAAATTACGGAAACTTTAGTAATTAAATAGCGCAATTAGCATGACGCCTATCTAAACCCAGATTTCGACACCAAACCTTTTACACACTGATGTAAAATAATATTTTGGGATTTTTAAAGATTTTTAATTATTTTTAACCTGCTCATAACCTGCGGTTATGGCAACGGTTCGGTAAATACCGAATATACCCTTTTCAGCCATAACATGAGTTCTACAAGGTCTTTTGACCCGATTCCAGTTGCTACTGATTTTAAATAATAAATAAAGTATTTTGGACTTTATAAACTGTTCGGGAAACTCAGATTTCCTGTAGAACTCAGAAACCTCTTTAATAATCTTTAAAAAGACCGAAATACCCCTACGGGGCATAATATGAACTTAAACTCTTTACGGGCATTATGGAAGGTATCCTACTGATACCACAACCTCTTTAAAGCATATTGACTTACGAAACCAGTGTAGGACTCTTATGGTTACCCGTTGCGCCTTTTGCGCGCACAGTTCGGCTTACGTAACTAGTTTACATAAACTAGCCGATACGGGTCAAACCATATTGTTTTGACCCCAAAATCCAGAGTGTGGTTATTATACCCATATAAAACAAGTCTTCAAACTTGTTGGGTCCAAATCACATTCCATTCTCGGTTTTCGCCTTTCACGCGATTAAACCGTAATTATCCTTTGAAACTGACCGGTCTAAGCTACGGCTAAATTAAAGACCCGTTAGGATTCTAATAGGTTATTTTAAACCTTCGTTCCAGAATAGGAGACCAGTAAAAGCTATTTGCAATTTATTCGATTAAGGATTTATACTTGCAAAGGTAAATACTTTTAACTTATTTTTCGTTATACGGGCTTGGGTTACGGTATTTAAAATACCGCTTGGTCGGGCAATTGACCCCAACTCATTAGTAGTTGGGTATTATCAATATGACCCGTTTAAAATTTTGTTTTGTTGGCTTTACGCCTTTGGGGGCTTAATGACCGTGTCCCGGATATCCTTGGCAGCATTTTACGAAATGACCACGACCTTGACATCCGGGTGTAGGCGTACACCCGGCATTATGTCCATGATTATAAAGGTATAGCCATTGGTTTTCCCGCCACGGTTTTATGCTATGTGGTGTGTCTATTAAACTTTAACCCGGCACGACCCGGGCGACCGAACGCATAGTAAACATGTAATTCTTTACAAGATTTAATTATAAATTATCCCAAGTTATAAAGAGTTTGTGCCTTGTGCATTCAATTCAATTTTATTAAACATTTTACCAAAGTGTCGGTTGAATGTATTTACCAGTGTAAACTGACGTATTTTCCCAAAAAGATTAAATGCAGGTACTAAGCGTAATTGGCTGGCTATTTCTCCTTAGCATCAATAAAGAGTCTCGCAAGCTTAAGATGCCTACGTCTGTTGAACAATACTTTTATTATTATTGATCCCCTGTGGATTTTATTTCAACAATGGTGATACTTTGATATTACAATTAATGTTGAAATACATATATTGTGTGGTTTGACTATATTGTTGCCAACTACGTCACGGTAATCCCCACCGGGCCCACTGGTGAGACACGTGGAAATCGGGGTGTGACAGGTTGGTATCAGAGCCAACACTGAGTGAATTAAACACTAGCCTTTGTGTTTAATCTCAGTTACACAATTGTACATACTTGAGTCTAGACAAGAACATAGGACAAATTCGAATTGTTATTCCAGTTTGTCTTTTTATTGTTTATTGTTATTTAAAGTTTTGAAAGCAGGAAATATGCCACCTGCAATTAGACGAGGAAGATGAGGAAGAGGCAAAGGGACGATCATTACTCACAATGATCACGAGGCTGGACCTTCGAACATGCGAGCTCCTTCCAGTACAAGAAGTGAGGAACCACAGAGACGAAGAAGAAACCTCTTGGAACCTGCAAAACATTCTACCTCGCATAGCTCAACACCCTCATACCGTCATTCTTTTGGACCAAACTCAGAAAATGACCCCAATAACCCTCAACCATCATTTATACCTCTCCAGCGATCTGCTTTGCACCGTTCTTATGGCGATCCTTCACCTTTCTTCGTAGGACAGTTTAACCCGGCGGATTATGTCCAAGAGCCAATAGGGTATAACCCTTTAGGACCAGAGGATCACTTTTCTGAAGACAATGCAGTGGATATGGACGAGGATACAGATCCCGTCGAGCCTACAAGGGGTACTCCCAATCATCCAATCGAGATCTCGGATGGGTCATCCTTCCATGGAACGCCCTATCAAGGTCCTGATAGTTATCAGGCGAGGTTTGACCAATTTAATTGGTACTTTACACCATCTCATCACTTCTCGCTTCATGATCAACAGCAACAACAGGATCCTTCTGAGGATTCACGGTTTGTGGCAGTTACGCCACCGCCTGCGCCACCAGTTCAACCAGTAATTCCAGATCCGCCAAGGCGTAGAAGATCAGGCGCGCGGATGTCCACCCGAGGAGGGGAATTCCATTTCAGCACCCCTCGCCACTCGAGTGCGAGTCACTTTCCGTCAGTGCCTGAAGAAGAACCACAATTAGGTGAACCTTCGGGTCACCCTGCAGAGGTGAATTCTGCACCAGTTGCACCACCTCCGCCACCTTTCGGATATGACAATCCGATACCAGCGTACGGCGGTTCCACCGCGTACAATCCGTTTGAGCAGCTGACTCACACGCACTACAACTATAACTATGATGCCGATCCATATGTGGTAGCGGCTAATTACAATGCTCTCCATGGAACCTCTTGGAGACCAGATTACTCAGCTCATGGGTATCCAATACCTCCTAGACCTCCGGTTCAGCAACCGTCGCAGCAGCCACGTTTTTCTCCTTCGGAGCAAGAAGAAATCCTCCACCATTTAAACCGAGTGGAACGAGACTTCAAACAAGAACGTAAGAGTAATCGTGGATTCCTCAAGGGCCTAGCAAACCTACTGAAAGGAAGGAAGAAATGAGACCATTAGTCTCCTTATGTATTGTTGTATTTGCAATTTAGTCCCTGCATGGACATTTATCGTATTTCAGTCCCTACGTGGACCTATCTTTTAGTCCCTACGCGGACATCTATCTTGTATTTGGTCCCTGCGTGGACTTGTTTTTCTATAAACCTCTGTGTAGGTATTTATTTATTTAAAAAGTCCCGTTTAGGGCAGTGTGTAATCATTACTATAAGTAATGGAATGTTATCTTATGAATTTCATTTTGTTATTATGTATGAAATAAATCAAAAATCATTCCTTTTAAATTAATATGCCAAAATAAAGAATCTTAAAGAGTGAAACCTAGCCAGGTGTCATTATAAGACCCGGCCAAGATGGTAAGACTTGATTAAAAGATTCAGATTTCCTGTTAACCTCTGTAATCATGTTAACGTTCATGGCAGATGTGATTCGTTAAAATCGCACGCGTCATTCTTAGATAAGAATCCTTCTAAGGATTTCAAAGCCCAAATTAATGATTTATAAATCATGGGTTAAATCATCAATGAAGATGATCATTTATTAAACATCCATTCGCGGTGTAGTGCCTACGGGCCAAACTTATTAAACATCCATCAGTGATGTAATGCCTACGGGCCAAACTTATAAACATCCATTAGTGATGTAGTGCCTACGGGCCATACTTATTGTCATATAAGACAAAGGGCAGTGGTGGTTTTTGACTCCCTGTCAGAAAGGGTAAAAGGACTACGGTTCAAACCTTCACGCCTTGATTCTCTGTAATCCCGGCTAATATTATAAAAACGTCCTCGTGACTAGGCTTTTATGCCACTAACAATATTGTTTGTAATTAGGATAGGTTATATTCAAATCCTAAATAAAAGTGAGTAACAAATTAACCAGATATGGTCTCTGTTACCATGGTTAATGAATTGCCATAAAAGACAATTCCATAATAAACTCCTAAATAAAACTTTTTCGTTATCTTCTGTAGCAGATTTAAGTTACAATGGCTGATTCCAATGAAGTGATAATGCCCAGATTCATTTGACGGGCGCAGAATTGAAAGCTCTTGTCGACGGTGCTGTTAAGGCAGCCTTGGATCGACAATACGAAGAGTACACTGAGTCCCGGAGCAGAACCATATCTAAACCACACTCAAAGCCAGAAACCCACTCGAAATCTCACAGCAAACCACCGTCTAAGCCTAAAAAGGACGATGATAACCACTCATCCAATGAAAACAGTCTCCATCCAGAAAAAGTGTATACTGATGCATCTCGCGCCAGGGGCTGCACCTACAAGTATTTCGTATCATGCAAACCCCGAGACTTCACTGGGGAGAAAGGTGTGGTAGATTGTATGACGTGGTTAGACGAGATGGACACCGTGGTGGACATCAGTGGTTGCGCAGAGAAAGATGTAGTGAAGTTTGTTTCACAATCATTCAAGGGCGAAGCCCTGGCTTGGTGGAGGTCTCTGGTTCAGGCCTCGGGGAAGGTTGTTTTATACAGCATGACGTGGGAGGAATTCATTTCTCTCATCAAGGAAAATTTCTGCCCTCAACACGAGGTTGAAAAAATCGAGTCCGACTTTCTGTCATTAGTTATGACGAACCTTGACTGTCAAGCTTACCTCACGAGCTTCAACACGATGTCCCGATTGGTTCCGTATCTGGTAACCCCAGAGCCAAAGAGAATAGCTTGTTTTATCGGTGGTTTAGCCCCCGAAATAAAGGCAAGCGTGAAGGCCTCTCTGTGACAACTCGGAGTTCCAAGGTTCTGTGCGCGTGCATGTCACCTTTATTAACGCTCTGTCAGAGGTTGCAATTATATGTTTATGTGTTCGTTAGGTGAAACCCTTATGTGTTGTATGTTCAGTATTGGTATAACTCCGCTGAGCTTAATCTAGATGTGCGATAAATCTGTTTAATATGACACACTTAGGTAAGTGGGCCGCACCCATCACTAATACTATTGGGCCACCATTGTATATTAGATTACTTCCCTGCGTTTTCTGATCGACTCGGCCCACATTAACGTTTGAATCTGGCCACTGTTATGATTTGAGTCCAACCCGAGCCCACACAGTTACCGCATATACACGGGGCCATTTAAAGTCCAATGGAAGGTTGGAAGTGGGCCGGTGGGTTGGGGTTATTGTTCGCGCACACATTTAAATAGCTGGTTTATGTTTGGGCTTCGGCCCACCCTTTCATTTGGTCCGCGTCGGTAGAGTCCAAGAACTCTTTATGTGGTATACATTAGAATACGTAATATAGTTATGAAAACATGGAAACCCTACACCTCTCTAGATGGCGACGGCAGAAGAGACCCCCCCCCTCTCGTGAAGCTTTGTGTCGTGTTCATCTTATACCTTAACTCCTTCGGTTAGTATTACTACTATGTTATTATTTGCTTCTTGGCTCAATATCCTATAACATTACATGTGAGAGACCTAGGGAGTGCAGCCAAGTAGATAGGAATCACTTTAGGTTATCGACCAGTGTGCTCATATGTGCATGTGAATTATCAGGAAGCATGTGATGGTGGTTATGTGTGCAACTTGTTAATTAGAGTAGATATAGTCTGCTAACTGTTCTAATTAATCGATGACCTAATGATTGTGTTCAATGATTGAGTGCAATTTGTTAATTGGAGGGTATCGACTTCGGCCCACCCTTTCATATGATAACATTTTCTAGAGATAACAACTAATACAACTCAAACAATAAACTTTTGATTTAATGGTATTTGATTGGACCTCAACATATTCCTCATGCAGTGTGATGTGATGACCAACAACTTTATAAATCACATGCAATTCTGACAAGTTATTGAAAAATGGTTGACTATTATGAATCCATATCAAATCACTTGCAAATTGAAAAGATCTAATAATGATATGGACCGCATACAACTGTGAGACACATACATGCACATAAAGAGAAATATTAGTTGGGCTTGATGATTAATAACAGGGCCTGTCTGACCATAGGGCCACACGCCTCAATAGGCGACACACTATGCTGGGCCGTGCAAGGGGTGTGGGGCCGGAGAACTTTAGGGGTTGCAAAAGTCGATTGGGTCTTTGAACATGTTAAACTGTTATATTAGATTACATATCAGATTTGAATACATAAATTACTTTTGCACGAGTAACGGAAAGGTCGTTGTGTTGAACGGGTAAATTATGAGTGGCATTACATCAAACATTGTGTCTTATTGTAATGGGTTGTAATTTCGTGTTGGGCCGAACCCCTTTTTAATTAGTCGGGACGCACATAATCAGACATGCCATAATGGATTACCAAGTAGTGTTAGCTTAATACACTTGTGACACGAAATTACCTGTGGCTTAAATTGCTTAATGTGTAATAAGTGAACTTGTATGTAAACCGAACTATTTGATTGTGCCATTAGGAAATACGAACTTGTGACGTGAGTGTGTTTATCGCTCGTACACTTGTGGTGATAGTAGTAATGATTTGTGATGTATTTGCTTGTTGTTGGTGTAATACGTGACAACCTATGTGGTGCAATATGAATATAAACTGATCATTGTTGGTACACAATGGTAGGACGTGTTTGATCGACTATTAAACAAGAAATTAATCTTACCGAGCAAACCAAAGGTGAGTTCACTACATTCGAGCATGCGTCCCAGTGGTTGGGGACAGTCAGTGGGTATCCCATGGGGGGATAAGTCTTCGGGTAAAAACGGGTATATTGGTTAATATTCTCACCTATCATCTTTTGTAAGTCCCTCATCGGGTATTAGTTAGTAGCGCTACTTAGGTTTGGCACCCTCACCCCGTGCCTGTAGAGGACGGAGGTGAACTAATGACCCAGTCTGGCCCAGTACTAGATAGGAGTACGTGGGAAGGGCAGTCCGTGAGCCGACCGTGTTTGGAAATGAGATATTAACAATATTACTTGCATTGGGTATTGAACGGTTTTACACACAACGGGTAACAAACATTTTCTAAAACTGTGAACTCGCCAGCTTTGTCTGATACACGTGTTACATGCTCGCAGGTCGTTAGGTATCTTGGAATTGGGAAGCTTGCTATCTGGGAGTGCTAGAGTGGTCATGGTTCGAGGCCCTTGGATTATATTACATTGGATACATTGGTTTTAAACATTTTTATGAAACAATTGCTAAACAACTCATCACAGGCTTCCGCTACACAACTATTGAGAATTAATATTATGTCGACAACTCATTTTGGTAAAATAATGTCATGACTTATTTAAGTATTTACCATTGGTTCAATATGATTGGTGGCTCGAACTCTGATGCGTATCGCACCTCGCGGGGTTTCCGCAGGTGAAATTTTGGGGGTGTTACAGTTGGTATCAGAGCCACTGGTTATAGTGAACTAGGTTTTAAAACGTTTTATAAAACCAGACTATAACCGAACAACTTCGAAAATCGATCATGACACTCAGCTCCAGATTGCAAGGTTCGTTTCCCTCTCACTTTACACATTACTTGTTTAACAGTCGCACACCCGCAACGTATATGAACTGAAACAATTAGCACCATAGTGACTTGATAGCGTGACCCCACACATCGACTCATGCGAGCCATAGACCTGTGATATCATCTGTTGTGTTGTTTGAACGGGGGAAACTTTGAGCGCGAGCTAAGAAGCACTGAGATAAGCATGCAAATTGCCTTATTATTATGGGTGCACACTTAATAATAGCGCGGGGTGCATGCAAGTCCCAGTGAGACTTATCGAGCGTGAGGAGGGTTCTGCCCTACTATGTGTGAACTTAGTGGTACGTAAATATCAGTATGATACTTGACTCTCATCTTGTTTCGGCTTCCAAATCGGTTTATTCCCAACTATAGAAACATGAGTGAACGAGGACACGGACGTGGCAACATCACCATGACTCAGGCTGAGTGGACTGACCTAATCAACACCCGCGTGGCTGAGGCTTTAGCAGCCTATCAAGATGGTACGGAATGTACCAAGTATTCTTACCCCCATTGTGTACACGACTTTTCACTTCTATAATGCGAGTCCCAGCGAGGCTTTTCACTTATAATGTGTACCCGGCTTTTCACTTCTATTATTTGATTAATGTGACACACAACAGCCTATAGGAGGCATAGCAGTGAGTGACTCCTACATGAACACAAATTTTTGAAACACGAACTTTTCACTTCTCATCAAACTTTACGAACCTCGATGTCAACAAACATTGCCTGAACACTCATCAGAACGCCTAGCAAACTGTGTAGAATGTTAGGTGCTTGTGCGAACGTCCCTGGGTTGGATGTGGTAGCGTCGAATGAATGGTTATTATCTTCCTCACTTATCTTCATTTGTTTGGACCCAACACACTAACGCCCTAAACCTCGAAGTGCGATCACTTTTGCAACACACTTGAAACACACTGGGAATAATTCGAATCACTTGCTGGAATGGTGGACAAAAGGATGAGTGTGGTATCCTACCGACTTTAGTATTTGGACGACCCCGATTACCAGCAACGGACACCAGCGAACTGACTTCAATCTAAAACTTAACTCTGGTCAGCGACTCGTGGGAGTCAACTGTTACAAACCAATCTAAACTTTAGCAATAACAACCGATTTTAGTGTGGGATGTGTAAATTTCAACACAACGAGTAGTACCTTGGAACTCGGCACGAAGTGTGAAGAGAGGGGCATTGTAGTGGAAGAACGTGGCGTTCGGCTTCAAGCACCAACATTAGAGCAACAGTATTCGTGACACCCAGGTACTTGTAATAGTAGCCTATCGTATGGAAATGAAGGTGCTTTCGGCATGTATTGGACGTTGATAAGTCAAAAACGACCACAACCACGAGAGCGATGACAAAACGGGAAGAATCCGCGTGACTGTAACAATTGCACCGGCAGTGGTGCTCACGGAAAGGAAGTTGGGATTGATGTGGGCAACGATAGGACAATAACAACATGGTGGTTTGGATGAGTAGTAAATCGCTCCGCCCTAATTCTGTTTAACCCTGATGATTCGCAAAACCAAACATGTTATGGAACCGGCTGATGGCAAGTCAACTGCGACCACACATGTTAGTTGGGACACAAACCCGACCCTACGGGAGACAGGCATGCGACACCGGTCTCACTCCTACTATCCTGGGTGGTTACGATATAGTAATCAGTAATGGTTCACTAACTAGACAAATTACTCAGACGCACCCTGGGAGAAGAAATTTAGCGTCACTTTATGCATTGAAGTACCAGAGTGGTGAGAAGATTTGCATCATGTCGATAATGACAGCCCGGAAAGTGTCTATGAAAGGATGACCTCACTGTAGTAGCAACTAACTCTAATTATCAGACAAAGGACGATAGGAACGAGGATCTATCAATTGTTGTGACTAATCTCAATGTGCAACTCGAAGAACTTTCAGGCATATCACCACAACTATTAGTCAAAAACTCGTTGATCTCACGACTAGGGGAAGCTCCGAATACTCGTACCCTTACCATCTTGCATCAGAAGGGGTGCAAGAGCAGTATAAGCCACTATGAGAACTGTTCGGCAAGAAGGTTGTCAGACCTAGTTTTCGCTTTGGAAAGCCCCAGATACATCCGGGAGGATGAGCCCTTCTTGGTGTGTGTACTGATTAACGGGAACTCATCAAGGCGACAGCCAAGGAACTGTTTTCCATAACCGTGTATTGACGACCCGTCGACTAGTTGCAAGGAACGAGCTTTATCAGATGAAAGTCCAGGGGGAAAGGATTATTAAAGCGACATATCCGACGCAATTCAGCCATGCGACTTTGTATCCCATGACCTTGGGGGTGGTCATCACACCCGCAGCTCCACGTATCATGTGAACCAACCATGTTATTCGATGACGTATCGAATCTTTCCCAAGAGAAAAGAATATCACAAACATTCTTGCATTTTATTAGAAGAGCCCTAAGGGAGGAGCCATACCGCACGAAGTCTCGATGAATGTAACTTCTGGGTTCGAGAGGCGTCTTTGGTAGGTCATATAATCAACGAAGCAGGGATGCACGTGGATCTCACTAAGACTCGTTTTGGTTGGGAACTGATCGACACTGAAGAATTTCCCGAGATTACAACGATAACCTGGTCCCGCTTGATGTTACCGCAGATTAATCGCAAGGATTCCGGAGGTCACGTAACTTAGATCTCTCCAGTACAGCCGAGTGATGTGATTGCGAGAGACAGAACAGGAGGACGCCTTTCCAACTTTCGAATCTTAACTCTGCAAAGCGCTGAGCATCGTTTTACCCGAGGGTGTAGGTAATACAGTGATACATCATCATGTTTGAATCGGAGTCCCAGCTACACGTCGACGCAACACAAGAGAGTGACGACTTACGTAATGGAGTTACAAAGAAGAACAGCACAACACACACAACCGGTAGTAGGAATCGCGGTCTTTGGATTCACTTGGAGGCATTACTTGGGCGGTACCGAACGCGTTACTTAGACCGATCACAAGGGCCTCCCGTGTACCCTGGCCACGAAAGAAGCTTTATCAGTTGATGAGAACGCCAGATGGAACTTTTGGATGATTACGACCGAGAGACCTGAACGTGCAGTTCACTATCCACTCTGACACACTTGACCAGACTCACATTATTTGAAGTGAAGACCTGTTGGAAGAGAATTCACAAGATGAGTTCATGCAAGGCATGGAGGAGCAACTATTGGCAAGGCGGACGCTATTCGCTATCTCATGGAACAAATGTGGATTCCACTATACTGAGCGAAGTACACCGACTTCGATGTTCCAGCAGTTTGGACTTGATAGGGGATATTAAGATTTTAAGTCTCGTATGGATAACCGGGCAAGAAGGCCCCATAGCACTACATATGAACGATGTTGGACACGTGCGAAGGTCAAGGTGGAACATCGGAAACCTACTTGTTTGAGCAGTAACCAGGAACACCCATATGGGAACGCAAACAAACACCATGAATTTGTCATTGGTTTACTTAAAAACTCAGAACGGAACCGACATCATCTGGTGATCGTCAATTGTTTCACGAAACCAGCACACTCTCTTGCAATCAAGAAAACTAGTGGGTCTTCACAAGCTGTGGATGTTCATCTGAGAGAGGCGGTCTCAGGCATGAGGTGCCAACTTTTGTTACTTCTGATATTGGAGTTATACCTGATTTATGACAGGCAATACACGATATCCTCGGCTTACGTCTAGGCATAGACATTTCGTATCACCATGGGGCAAACGATCAGAGTAAACGAACCATCCTTGCACACGAGGACATGCTGTGAGCAGGTGTATGGTTAACTGTAGTAGAACTGGAAGGACGCTTATCTTTGGGTGAGTTCTACAGCAGCTGTTACCGTATTAGTACGCATATAACCTTGTTTGAGGCATCGCTTGGACAGTAACGCTAATCTCCTTGTTGAATTAAGGTGGGTGATAACCTAATCACAGGTCCAGGACTTGAGCTCAAAACTCTTGAAGATTGTCTAGATCGGAATTGTTTGATGGCAATGCGTAACTGTTAGGAAAACTGATGAGCTTAAGAAACTCTGGGAGTTTGATGTGGACGAATGTGTCATAATCGAAAGTATCACCCTAGGAGGGTGCGGTACGCTATAGTAAACATAGTAATCTTAGTTTTCGACGCGTGGGAACATTCGAATTACCAGAAGGAAACGGTGACATGGCTCACAAACCCGGACTAATTGATGTTTAGTCGTAATGGTATGTATACCATGGATGTAAGACTGTGTTGTCTGATGAAACCCTTATGATACCTTTGTCGAAATCTGAAGTCATCGGAACAGTTGTATTTATCAGGGAACCTATCGAAAACACGGACTAAGGAGTCAAGGTTCGCTAGTATAAGTTGTATGACCATTGTGTGGATTTATTAAGCCTCAATACGTGGACCGAAGTTTACATAGGAATGTAAGGATCCGTTGAAACTTCAGTATCCTCAATGGTTCAAGAAGTGGAACCAACCATGATTATCACTGGTGAATTTCGGGACGAAATTCCTCTTCAAGTTGGGGATGATGTAACACCTGGGGAAAATCCGCAGCAATCTTGAATTGCCACTTCACTCGTACTTACTTGTCAAATTTCGGGACGAAATTTCTTTCAAGTTGGGGATGATGTGACAACTCGGAGTTCCAAGGTTCTGTGCGCGTGCATGTCACCTTTATTAACGCTCTGTCAGAGGTTGCAATTATATGTTTATGTGTTCGTTAGGTGAAACCCTTATGTGTTGTATGTTCAGTATTGGTATAACTCCGCTGAGCTTAATCTAGATGTGCGATAAATCTGTTTAATATGACACACTTAGGTAAGTGGGCCGCACCCATCACTAATACTATTGGGCCACCATTGTATATTAGATTACTTCCCTGCGTTTTCTGATCGACTCGGCCCACATTAACGTTTGAATCTGGCCACTGTTATGATTTGAGTCCAACCCGAGCCCACACAGTTACCGCATATACACGGGGCCATTTAAAGTCCAATGGAAGGTTGGAAGTGGGCCGGTGGGTTGGGGTTATTGTTCGCGCACACATTTAAATAGCTGGTTTATGTTTGGGCTTCGGCCCACCCTTTCATTTGGTCCGCGTCGGTAGAGTCCAAGAACTCTTTATGTGGTATACATTAGAATACGTAATATAGTTATGAAAACATGGAAACCCTACACCTCTCTAGATGGCGACGGCAGAAGAGACCCCCCCCCCTCTCGTGAAGCTTTGTGTCGTGTTCATCTTATACCTTAACTCCTTCGGTTAGTATTACTACTATGTTATTATTTGCTTCTTGGCTCAATATCCTATAACATTACATGTGAGAGACCTAGGGAGTGCAGCCAAGTAGATAGGAATCACTTTAGGTTATCGACCAGTGTGCTCATATGTGCATGTGAATTATCAGGAAGCATGTGATGGTGGTTATGTGTGCAACTTGTTAATTAGAGTAGATATAGTCTGCTAACTGTTCTAATTAATCGATGACCTAATGATTGTGTTCAATGATTGAGTGCAATTTGTTAATTGGAGGGTATCGACTTCGGCCCACCCTTTCATATGATAACATTTTCTAGAGATAACAACTAATACAACTCAAACAATAAACTTTTGATTTAATGGTATTTGATTGGACCTCAACATATTCCTCATGCAGTGTGATGTGATGACCAACAACTTTATAAATCACATGCAATTCTGACAAGTTATTGAAAAATGGTTGACTATTATGAATCCATATCAAATCACTTGCAAATTGAAAAGATCTAATAATGATATGGACCGCATACAACTGTGAGACACATACATGCACATAAAGAGAAATATTAGTTGGGCTTGATGATTAATAACAGGGCCTGTCTGACCATAGGGCCACACGCCTCAATAGGCGACACACTATGCTGGGCCGTGCAAGGGGTGTGGGGCCGGAGAACTTTAGGGGTTGCAAAAGTCGATTGGGTCTTTGAACATGTTAAACTGTTATATTAGATTACATATCAGATTTGAATACATAAATTACTTTTGCACGAGTAACGGAAAGGTCGTTGTGTTGAACGGGTAAATTATGAGTGGCATTACATCAAACATTGTGTCTTATTGTAATGGGTTGTAATTTCGTGTTGGGCCGAACCCCTTTTTAATTAGTCGGGACGCACATAATCAGACATGCCATAATGGATTACCAAGTAGTGTTAGCTTAATACACTTGTGACACGAAATTACCTGTGGCTTAAATTGCTTAATGTGTAATAAGTGAACTTGTATGTAAACCGAACTATTTGATTGTGCCATTAGGAAATACGAACTTGTGACGTGAGTGTGTTTATCGCTCGTACACTTGTGGTGATAGTAGTAATGATTTGTGATGTATTTGCTTGTTGTTGGTGTAATACGTGACAACCTATGTGGTGCAATATGAATATAAACTGATCATTGTTGGTACACAATGGTAGGACGTGTTTGATCGACTATTAAACAAGAAATTAATCTTACCGAGCAAACCAAAGGTGAGTTCACTACATTCGAGCATGCGTCCCAGTGGTTGGGGACAGTCAGTGGGTATCCCATGGGGGGATAAGTCTTCGGGTAAAAACGGGTATATTGGTTAATATTCTCACCTATCATCTTTTGTAAGTCCCTCATCGGGTATTAGTTAGTAGCGCTACTTAGGTTTGGCACCCTCACCCCGTGCCTGTAGAGGACGGAGGTGAACTAATGACCCAGTCTGGCCCAGTACTAGATAGGAGTACGTGGGAAGGGCAGTCCGTGAGCCGACCGTGTTTGGAAATGAGATATTAACAATATTACTTGCATTGGGTATTGAACGGTTTTACACACAACGGGTAACAAACATTTTCTAAAACTGTGAACTCGCCAGCTTTGTCTGATACACGTGTTACATGCTCGCAGGTCGTTAGGTATCTTGGAATTGGGAAGCTTGCTATCTAGGAGTGCTGGAGTGGTCATGGTTCGAGGCCCTTGGATTATATTACATTGGATACATTGGTTTTAAACATTTTTATGAAACAATTGCTAAACAACTCATCACAGGCTTCCGCTACACAACTATTGAGAATTAATATTATGTCGACAACTCATTTTGGTAAAATAATGTCATGACTTATTTAAGTATTTACCATTGGTTCAATATGATTGGTGGCTCGAACTCTGATGCGTATCGCACCTCGCGGGGTTTCCGCAGGTGAAATTTTGGGGGTGTTACACTCTCGGCCAGCGACCTTTAGATCTGTAGCCGACATATCTTTGTCCCTCACTCTGGATGCGGTCAGAAAAAGATCGCGGAGGAACAAAGAGGCTGAGAAGAGAAAGCGTGAAGATGATAATTCACGCAGGTCGAGCAAGAAGCACCGTGGAAGCGGTGACAACAAGAGAGGGTCTGAGTCAAGGAAGGATGGGCAACAATCTGGTGAGATGCCCAAGTGCAAAAATTGCAAGAGATATCACTTTGGAAAGTGTAGACTCAAATCGAACTCGCAGACACAGTCGAAATCATTTGCTTGCGGGTTATGCAAGTCCAAGGACCACAAGACCCTGGATTGCAAAAAGATAAAGGATGCAACCTGCTACGGTTGCAACGAGAAAGGGCACATTAAAAGCAACTGCCCTAAATACGCCAAGAAGCTTGAAGAAACCAAGAAGACCAATGCAAGAGTCTTTAGGATGGATGCGAAAGAAGCAGTGCTAGACGATAACGTGATCACAGGTACTTTTCTTGTAAATGATATCTTCGCAAGAGTACTTTTTGATTCAGGCGCTGATACGTCTTTCGTAGATCATAAATTTTGCAAATTGCTCAATATGCCTGTCAAAACCTTAAATGTGTATTATGAGTTAGAGCTAGCAGATGGCACCATAGAAACTGTCTCCACTGTGTTAGATGGATGTGTGATATCCATTAAGAACCACTCTTTTCCTCTATCTCTACTTCCCTTTAAATTGGTCGGTTTTGACATAGTGCTGGGTATGGACTGGTTATCTCACAACCAGGCCCAAATCGTCTGCAACAGAAAGCAAGTGGTGATAAAAACTCCGTCTGGTGAATCGCTTACCATTCGGGGAGATACCCAGTATGGATTTCCTGAGCAAGTGACTATGCTCAAGGCTTCAAAATGTCTAAAGAAGGGTTGTGTCATCTACATGGCACAGGTGATTTTTGATGAGCCTAAACCGAAGATAGAAGACATTCCCGTCATTTCGGAATACCCAGAAGTTTTCCCTGAAGATCTACCTGGTTTGCCACCAGATAGGCAAGTGGAATTCAGGATCGATATCATCCCTGGAGCAGCACCTGTTGCTCGAGCACCTTACATGTTAGCACCAACCGAAATGAAGGAGTTGAGGACCCAACTGGATGAACTGCTAGCTAAAGGTTTCATCAAACCTAGTTCGTCTCCCTGGGGAGCACCTGTCCTGTTTGTCAAGAAGAAGGACGGATCGATGCGTCTGTGCATCGATTATCGCGAGCTTAATAAAGTCACGATAAAGAATAGATATCCTTTGCCGAGGATCGACGATTTGTTCGATCAGTTACAAGGGGCAAGTTATTTCTCGAAGATTGATTTGAGGTCAGGCTACCATCAACTGAAAGTCAGAGATGAAGACGTACATAAAACCGCATTTAGGACTCGTTATGGTCACTATGAGTTCCTAGTGATGCCTTTTGGGCTCACTAATGCACCGGCTGCGTTCATGGATCTCATGAATCGCGTCTGCATGCCATACTTAGACAAATTCGTCATCGTTTTCATTGACGATATTCTTATCTACTCGAAGAACAAAGCTGACCATGAGAAACACCTTCGCTGTATTCTCAAACTCCTGCACCATGAGAAACTCTATGCCAAATTCTCTAAGTGCGAATTCTGGCTCCGAGAAGTCCAATTCCTTGGACATGTTGTCAGCGAGCGTGGTATCCAAGTGGATCCTGCTAAAGTAGAAGCTGTCATGAATTGGCAAGAGCCAGAGACGCCTACAGAGATTCGTAGTTTCCTGGGGTTAGCAGGATATTACAGGCGTTTCATTGAAAATTTTTCAAGGATTGCTGCGCCCCTAACTTCTTTGACCAAGAAGAAAGTAAAGTTCGTTTGGGGCCCTAAGCAGCAAGAGTCCTTTGATATTCTGAAGCAAAAGTTGAGCAACGCTCCTGTACTGACATTACCTGAAGGTACCAAAGAGTTCGTAGTTTACTGCGACGCATCACACACTGGCATGGGATGCGTACTTATGCAGAAAGGCAAAGTTATTGCCTATGCTTCAAGACAGTTAAAGGTGCATGAAAAGAATTACACCACCCATGACTTGGAGCTGGGTGCCGTTGTGTTCGCACTAAAACTGTGGAGGCATTATTTGTATGGTGTTAAGTTTGTGATCTATTCTGATCATAAGAGCCTTCAACATCTGTTTAATCAGAAGGAGCTAAACATGAGGCAACGCCGTTGGATGGAGACTTTAAATGATTATGATTGTGAAATCAGATATCATCCCGGCAAGGCGAATGTTGTCGCTGATGCCTTAAGTCGAAAGGAAAGGGTGAAACCCATCCGAATCAATGCCAAGAGCATTGAAGTGAAGAATAATTTGATTGAAAGGTTGTTAGCTGCACAGAGAGAAGCTGTGTTAGAAGCTAACTATCCTAAAGAAAAGCTAGGAGTAACTGAGGAGCAGTTAACTCTTAGCAAGGATGGAATTTTACGATTAAATGGACGAATATGGGTTCCAATTTACGGAGGACTACGAGATGTTATCCTCCAAGAAGCCCATAGTTCCAAGTATTCTGTTCATCCTGGAGCAGATAAAATGTACCAGGATCTAAAGGCAAATTATTGGTGGATAGGCTTGAAAAAGTCTGTAGCCGCTTATGTAGCCAAATGCTTGACTTCTGCGCAAGTCAAAGCTGAGCATCAAAAGCCATCAGGCTTGCTACAACAGCCTGAACTTCCCGAATGGAAGTGGGAATGTGTAACTATGGATTTTATTACCAAGTTACCCAAGACAAGGAAAGGAAATGATACAATATGGGTTATAGTCGATAGACTGACTAAATCAGCACATTTCTTACCCATCAAGGAGACTTATAGCTCCGACATGTTACCCAGTTATACGTTGATAAGATTGTAGCCTTACATGGCATACCTGTGTCTATTATCTCCGACAGAGATACTAGATACACGTCGCATTTCTGGAAAAGTTTCCAGCAATCTTTGGGCACACGTTTGAATTTTAGTACAGCTTACCATCCTCAGACAGACGGTCAGAGTGAGCGTACTATTCAAACGTTGGAAGACTTGCTACGTGCATGTGCTATCGATTTGGGTGGTAGTTGGGATAAGAACCTGCCACTAATCGAATTCTCCTACAACAATAGCTACCATACCAGCATTAAGGCTGCGCCCTTCGA
Organism: Helianthus annuus; assembly: GCF_002127325.2. NCBI lineage: Eukaryota > Viridiplantae > Streptophyta > Magnoliopsida > Asterales > Asteraceae > Helianthus > Helianthus annuus. The sequence goes on from NC_035444.2 coordinate 162,297,208, forward strand.
GGCGTTATACGGTAGAAAGTGTAGATCGCCTGTTTGTTGGGCAGAAGTTGGAGATGTCCAATTATTGGGACCAGAGATAGTCTTCAAAACGACGGACAAGATTGTCCAGATTCGAGACCGTCTCAAAGCTGCCCGAGATAGGCAGAAGAGTTACGCAGATCCAAAGCGTAAAGATTTTCACTTCGAAGTAGGTGAAAAAGTGTTACTTAAAGTGTCACCCTGGAAGGGGGTGATGCGTTTCGGTAAGAAAGGCAAACTAAGCCCGAGATACATAGGACCTTTCGAGGTTATCGAACGTGTCGGGTCAGTTGCCTATAAGTTAAACTTACCGGAGGAGCTCAATGGAATTCACAATGTGTTCCACATCTGCAATCTAAAGAAGTGCTTCGCTGATGAATCACTGGTAATACCACATACAGATGTGCATATAGATGAGAGCTTGAAATTTGTGGAAAAACCTTTGTCGATTGAAGATCGACAGGTAAAGAAGCTTCGAAGGAAGCATGTACCTATAGTAAAGGTCAAATGGGATGCTCGTAGAGGTCCCGAATTCACGTGGGAGGTTGAATCCACGATGAAAGAAAAATACCCTTATTTATTTCAGTAAATCTCGGGTCGAGATTTATTTTAAGGGGGTGAGGATGTAACACCTCGAAATTTTGTGTCCAATAATGTGTTGACACGTGTCATGAGTTTACACGTTGTATTAAATACTAAATAAAGGACTAAAGTTGACAAGCCTTGGAAGTATGTAAATTCGAGGGTTAAAAATGTCAACGAAGGGTAAATATACTGTATAGTAGCCCTAGGTCTCGTACCTTCAAACGAATAAATCATGGATCGTACGGAGCGAAACGCGGAGAAAGTGAGAGATTACAAGCTACAGGGGTTAATTGTGTCAACATGTTTAATTTATACCTCTGAGTGACCCTTTGACGATCCCGAGGCTTTGTAACAGTAAAATACGCTCACTAGAATATACGATATAAATTTCGCGAAGTTCTGTTTTAAAACGAGAAAGTTATGATCAAATTCGTATGCGAGGGGTTAAAAGCGTCAACAATAAAAGTTAAGGCTTTTCGGGTAGTAATTAAACTAACCGGGGACTTAACAATACGGATAAATGTCACGAGGCCCTTAATTGTAAATAATCGAGGGCCAAATCGCAAAGTTACCCCTTCAAAACCGAAAGGTCAGGTTAATGATTACAAAGGATTTGAAAATCTTGAAAATCAAGTCCAATGCGGGCCGCGTGAGTGAAACCATCAAGATGATGCGGGCCGCGCGCCACCTGCAGATTTGTTTTCTGACTTAAAGATTCAGGCGGCCCACGTGTGAGTGGCTTGAATCTTAAAGCGGGCCGCGTGAAGGTCCCAGATGCAGAATTCTTGGACAGATTCAATGTTTGAGCTTGTGAACGATCTTGTGTGCATTAATTGAAGCATGGGCGCCCTCTACATGTCCCCTAGCACTATAGGACACCTGCTGATCATCCATGAACCATTGTAGAGTGAGTTGTAATGATCTTGTGCCAAAATTTTCACTATAAAAGGCAAGGTAGTGTTCCATTGTTCAACACACCTCAAACCTGCCTTCTGATCATTTCTGGAGCTCTAAAGCATTCTTTTATCATCCTTAGTCGTGCACCAAGCTTCTGTAAGTGTGCCTACCCTTTTGTGGCTTAGTTATGCATAGTTTAGCTGAAAAGTCAATCCGTCGAAATTAACGATTGACTTTGCGATAAATCACAAATGGTCCAGTGGTTTGTGGAATTAAAGATAGTTATATGTTGGTAATCATGTGGGCTTTAAACCCCTAAAAGGGCACCCTCTGATTCCCACTCTAACTAGTCCGAATGTCGAGTCAAACGTGCTTAGAAAAAGTCAACAGAAATGCTATTTTGCGATTTCATGCATAACCAGTAATATAGATAGTGTGTAACCTGTTTAAACACTCATAAAACATGATAATAAGTATATTAGCTAGTCTAAGCTTGTTTGATCTGACCATTTACTGTTTTGACCCGGTTCAGAGCCGAAAGTCGCAACGCTTTGACTATTGCTTCGACTTCAGTTCTGACCCGTTAAAGTATGATTTAGATATGCCTTAGGTCTCTCTTAGGACCAGGTTACAAGATGGTATGACCCTCTGTGACCGGTTCGTTGTTTGTCCGAGTCTTTTACACATTTCCGTTAAATGCTTAAAAGTTGACCGTAACGCCCTTTTTAATTTAAAACGAGAATTTTGGACATGTGAAAGAACCATAACCTTAGTTACTGATTTCTAAGCATGTCCCTAAAATTTCACGTCAATCCGAGGTCCAGAATAGGAGTTATGCTAAATAGCGCAAATTACGGAAACTTTAGTAATTAAATAGCGCAATTAGCATGACGCCTATCTAAACACAGATTTCGACACCAAACCTTTTACACACTGATGTAAAATAATATTTTGGGATTTTTAATTATTTTTAACCTGCTCATAACCTGCGGTTATGGCAACGGTTCGGTAAATACCGAATATACCCTTTTCAGCCATAACATGAGTTCTACAAGGTCTTTTGACCCGATTCCAGTTGCTACTGATTTTAAATAATAAATAAAGTATTTTGGACTTTATAAACTGTTTGGGAAACTCAGATTTCCTGTAGAACTCAGAAACCTCTTTTATAATCTTTAAAAAGACCGAAATACCCCTACGGGGCATAATATGAACTTAAACTCGTTACGGGCATTATGGAAGGTATCCTACTTATACCACAACCTAGTTAAAGCATATTGACTTAGGAAACCAGTGTAGGACTCTTACGGTTACCCGTTGCGCCTTTTGCGCGCACGGTTCGACTTATGTAACTAGTTTACATAAACTAGCCGATACGGGTCAAACCATATTGTTTTGACCCCAAAATCCAGAGTGTGGTTATTATACCCATATAAAACAAGTCTTCAAACTTGTTGGGTCCAAATCACATTCCATTCTCGGTTTTCGCCTTTCACGCGATTAAACCGTAATTATCCTTTGAAACTGACCGGTCTAAGCTACGGCTAAATTAAAGACCCGTTAGGATTCTAATAGGTTATTTTAAACCTTCGTTCCAGAATAGAAGACCTGTAAAAGCTATTTGCAATTTATTTGATTAAGGATTTATACTTGCAAAGGTAAATACTTTTAACTTATTTTCCGTTATACGGGCTTGGGTTACGGTATTTAAAATACCGCTTGGTCGGGCAATTGACCCCAACTCATTAGTAGTTGGGTATTATCAATATGACCCGTTTAAAAATTTGTTTTGTTGGCTTTACGCCTTTGGGGGCTTAATGACCGTGTCCCGGATATCCTTGGCAGCATTTTACGAAATGGCCACGACCTTGACATCCGGGTGTAGGCGTACACCCAGCATTATGTCCATGATTATAAAGGTATAGTCGTTGGTTTTCCCGCCACAGTTTTATGCTATGTGGTGTGTCTATTAAACTTTAACCCGACACGACCCGGGCGACCGAACGCATAGTAAACATGTAATTCTTTACAAGATTTAATTATAAATTATCCCAAGTTATAAAGAGTTTGTGCCTTGTGCATTCAAATCAATTTTATTAAACATTTTACCAAAGTGTCGGTTGAATGTATTTACCAGTGTAAACTAACTTATTTTCCCAAAAAGATTAAATGCAGGTACTAAGCGTAATTGGCTGGCTATTTCTCCTTAGCATCAATAAAGAGTCTCGCAAGCTTAAGATGCCTACGTCTGTTGAACAATACTTTTATTATTATTGATCCCCTGTGGATTTTATTTCAACAATGGTGATACTTTGATATTACAATTAATGTTGAAATATATTTATCTTTATGCTTCCGCTGTGCATTCATATATTGTGTGGTTTGACTATATTGTTGCCAACTACATCACGGTAATCCCCCACCGGGCCCACCGGTGAGACACGTGGAAATCGGGGTGTGACACAAGCTGTGATTTACGCAGCAGTTTGAAAGACCATGGAAAAGGTCATGAAACAGTTTGAAGAGCCGAATACTTCTCGCTCTAAAGTTCATTCAAAACTACACTCAATTTCTCATGAAAAGAGAGCATGGTTCACACTTCAAATGAGAAGGATGAACCAAGGGAGGAGGATAACTCCCAGAAATCGAAGAAAAAGAGTAAATTATGGGCTTAATAAGAACCATCATAAGTTCAGTAAGTAGCCTGTATGTAAGAATTGCTATAAAAGACACTTGGGACAGTGTCGATTAGAACAAAGACCAAAGCAGTATGGCATCTGCTAAGGAACTGGTCATCAGTCCCATGAATGTAGGGACGTAAAGAATGCAGTCTGTTACGGCTGTGGTGAGCAAGGCCACATCAGAACTAGATACCATAAAGCTGCCAAAGATGGTGCAGCTAAGCCTGGAAAGGCTTAGAAAGGAAACACCTGAACTCACCTGATGAATGCCAAGAGGCAAAACATGATGTCGTCAAATGCATTCCTTATCATTTACCAATGATAGCTTCTGCTAAGTGTCCTGTTTTTAATACAGGCAATAATGAGTCTTCATAGACCGTAAGCTTAGCAAACTTTCATATTACCCTCAAGGTATAACTTACCAAGGAAACCATAGTAATCGATTCTTCTATTATCGGCGATGATCCTCCTGTAAAATCCAAGAGTACTCTTTCTTTGAATAGAGTACGACCATATATGTTATTTAATTTATTTTTCTCATTGATTTTATCAACTGCGAGTGCCAACTATGATTGACAAAAGCGCCATATGAGGATTGCGTATCCCAGTGCATCCCATAGATTATGTCCATGCCTGATCAGTATGGAAGTTTAATGCATGGGGCCACTAAGATATATTACAATGGTCATATTGTACTGAAGTCAGCTAGTGGTGTTCAAAGAAGATATCCATAATAAAAATGCCTAAGTAGGCGTCTCTACTTAAGGCATCCGTGCACTCGTAAGACAGATATGTCATTCGCATGACACAATCGACGGTAAGTGGACCAAGGTCGAAGATTGAAGCTACTCCTATCATAATTGGATAACTTGATTTCTTCTCAGTTGAACTACCCTGTTTGACCTCTAGAGAGGCAAGATGGACTTAGGATTTGCACCCTATTAGGAGTTGTATCTGTTACAGCAGCCATATATCGGTCAGCATCAACGGAAATGGAAGAACTGAGAACTAACCATATGAGTTTTTGGAGGAAGGCTTGAATAGTCTAGCTCATCATCTTAAGGAGCTCTGATTATGGTGGATAAAAGAAAGCGTGATGCAATACGCTTGTGCATTGGTTGTTGCAACCTAACTAAGAAACGATTAAGAATCGTTATTAACTGCCCAGGATCGTCGATCCGTTCGACTAACTATGAGGATAGATGATTCCCTAAGATTGATTCGGGTAAGAGTTCGAATAACTATCTCACCCTAATTAAATTATCCTATAACTGATAGCATTATATAAGCATCAAGGCTGCTCCTTTGGAGACCTTGTTTGGGAGAAATAGCCAACGCCCATTTGTTGGGTAGGAAATTGGGAAAGCCTAATTATCAGGATCGGAGATTTGTCTTAAGGACGACGGATAAGATAATATGAATATGTAATTGTTTAAAAACTGCCAGTAATCGGCAGAAGAGCAATGCGAACAAGAGGCGCAAATCTTTTAAAGTTCCAAATGGGGAACAAGACTCTATTGAAAATATCAATATGAAAGAGTACGATACGTTTCAGTATAAAGGGCAAGTTAAGCCTTGGATATAAAAATCATTCGAGATCATCGAATATGACGGCAGTATAGCTCATAAGCTAAACTTGCCTAAAGAGCTCGGTGGAATTCACGATGTGTTCCATATTTCTAACTAAAAGAAATAACTAGCTGATGAATCGCTAGCAATGTCTCATAAAGACATATTGATTGATGAAAGCCTGAGGGTTATTGTAAGACCTATATCGATCAAGGATCTACATGTTAAGAAGCTCCGAAGAGAAGCATGTCCCTATTGATTAGGTCAACTGGAATACCCATAAAGGTCCCTAAATTACTATGGAAGTTAAGTCCAGTATACGAAAGAAAGTACTTCCATCTTTTTGAGCAAATCTCGGGGTCTAGATTTCTTTTAAGGGGGTGAGGATGTACACCTAGTAAAATCGTGTCCAATGATGTGGTGACACGTGTAATGAACCCTAATAAAGTCAGACGTTGACTATGAGGGACTAATTTTGTCAAAAATCAAAAACTATGATTATAGAAGGACTGAAAGTGTCAACATGCCAAAACTAGGCCCCTGAGTGACCCTATACGGTGTCCGTATTCTCAAATGAGCCACTTGTCGGACGAGAGGAGCCATTTGCGTAATTATGTGAAAGTTTGCACGTCAAAGGGTTAAGAGTGTCAACATGTTAATTCTTACCTCGGAGTGACCTTTTAACATACCGAGAGCTTCATTATGTTTCATCATATTCTCGGGAATGCCTAATATAGGCTATGCAAGGCTTTTATGCCAATAAGTGAAGTTGCGCACAAGTTTGTAAGTTAGAGGGATTAAAAGTGTCAACATGTTTAATTATACTTCTGAATGACCCTTTAACGAACCCGAAGCATCGTGATGTATTATAATACTCTCAAGAATGCCTAACATGGACTAGATAAGGCTTTGATGCTATTAAACGATGATATGCGCAAGTTTGCGCATTAAAGGGACCAACAGCGTCAACTTTTGAATCTACACCTTTCGGTGACCATTTAAGAAAACAGGAGTGTAGCAATAACGAAACACATGCTTGGAAATACCCATTATGGGCCATGGAAGGCTTAGATATGATTAAATGACATTTCACGCTACTTTGTGCGATTAAAGGACTAATTGCGTCAAACTGCAAAAATATACCGATTCGTATGGTATCGAACCTTCCGGAATATGATCATAAGGTAAACATGCCCTAGATATCCTTTACATAGCTTAGAAATAGGCTTAGAGGTGTTTGGTGCGCAAAAATAAACTTATTTGATCAACAGGGGCTAAAAGCGTCAAAAAGTGCCTAAGTTTGCATTTTCGCGCATATCTTACGTTCTGAATATATCTGGGCATCCAAAAATTTATGTAAGCATTAAAATATTTTATTTTAGTGTTCGATATGATAATATTTCATTCGTCGCGTAATTTGTATCGTTTTTCACGTCCGTTCGTGTTTCGTCGTAATTAGCCGAACAACGCGACCGTACGACCAAACGAACCGACATCTGACATGTTTTTGAGCATGTTTTATGTTCCCTATGCTTTGGAATCATTGTAGAGCCTTGAAAATGGCTTAACGGGCTTTAAACATGTCAAATATGGGCTTAAACACATGCAGGGACCAAAACTGCAACTTCTGCAAGTTGTTTGATCTGTGCAGGCCGTAGCCTACGCCCCCTGCAGCGTAGCCTACGCCCAGGTCTGGGCAACTTTGTTTTTTTTGCTTGCAGCCCACTCCATTCAATTCTTAACCATCAAAAACGATTCCTTGGGCTCCAAATCAAGTTGGACAGCTGGGGTAACACCTGTAGTGATCCTAAAGATCCATCTAACACTTGTCTCAATCCAAATCATATCCAAAACCTATAAATAGTTCAAGCTTTCATTCATTTCATTGCACAATTCTCATTCTATCATCACATCTCTCAAATTTGGAGCTTCCAAAGCTGAATGGAACTTGTATTCTTGTAGAAAAGTTAGCATGGACCCTTTATAAGTACCTTAGCCCACCTTATACTTCAGTTTCATAGTTTTATAAACCGAAAAGTCAAGTATCGTAAATTAACTTTGACTTTCGGATTAAACTCTCATGGTCCAGCCACTAACCAAATTAAAAGTGGGTATAAGACCATAGTTCGGTAGGTGATTAACCCCTGAAAGGGCACCTCCTAATTCCTTCGTTTGCTTAGTTAATTGTCGGGTCAAACCGTTTAGGTAAAAAGTCAAACTTGGCAGATTTGTGAATATTAATTAAAAACCATAGATGCAGAGGTTATAAATTATATTTTAACACTCTAATAACATGGTAATAACTATTAGAACATGTCTAAGCTGGTCCAACCCGACAATTATGAGTTTAGGGTCGGTTCGCAACTGAAAGTCGCAAAAGCTTGACTTTGCTTTGACTTTTCAGTTCTGACCTGATTAAGCTTGATTATTCCATGTTTTAAGCTTCCATTAGGACCATATTATTCAGTAGTATAACCCTCTGGAGTTATATTGCATGGTTCCTTGTGGTTTGAATTATATGCTCTTGTTTGTTAATATGCTCATAAATGTTGTAAATGCCCTTTTGACATACAAATGAGATTTTTAGAAATGTGAGAGGACAAAAACCTTTGCTACTGATATTTAGACTTGTCCCGAAAATTTGACATCAGTTCTTGGTCAGATTATTATCTGTTTAAAACATAGAGTTCTTGTATGATTCGGTTAATGACGATAATACCCTTTTAAGCATAAAATGAGATTAACAAATGATTTGAATGCCAAACCTTTTTCTACTGATTTCATATATTAAATAAATTATTTTGGGCATTCAAAACTGATCAAAACCTCAGATTCACATAAAACATCTTGATTATCGTCAATAAGCGAGTTTTTCGCTAAATAGGTGCATAGTATGGTTTAAAACCATATTTAACATCTAAGACTTGTTACCTACTGAAATTTTAAACAAATTTAAATATTATTAGAGTAGGTATAAGTTATGAACTCGGGTTTCCAAAAATGCCCTTAAAAGCCTATGTGAAATGACCAAAATGCCCTTTTCGGGACATAGTTTGGTCATAAATAGTAAATTTCACATATGTGTAATATCTTACTGATGTAATGAGATAAATTAAATATCTTTACTAATTAGAAAGGACCAGAACTTCGGTTTGTTATAAAATCTCTTTTATAAGTCTTAAAATTTCCAAAATGCCCTTACGGGACTTAGAATGGTTTTAAATACTTTTTGGGCATATATGTTAACATCCTACTGATGTATTAACATATTTTAAGCATAATAACAACTAAGACTTGTATATAGTTCATTTGGTTACCCGTTACGCATTTATGCGTTCGGATCGGTTTATGTAACTAGATTACGTAAAATAGCCGAAACGGGTTTAACCTTATCGTTTTCACTTCAAAATCCGGAATGGGTTTAGTTTACCCATATAATACAAGTATCTAAACTTGTAGGGTCTAAATAACATTCTAGTCCGGTCATCGCTTAATCTAGCGTATCGTACCGTTCTAGATATTTTAAGCTAGCAGGTCTAAGTCTACGACTTAAATAAGACCGTTAGCATTCTAAATTGGTTATATATTACCATCCTCCAGACTAGAGCCACCCGGTAAAAGCTACCTGCATTTAGATAGATTGGATACGACTGAGTTATTTTGCTGTGAATCAAGTATTAGCTCAGGTAAATACTTTTAACTTATTTTCCCTTATACGGGCTTGGGATACGGTAGATTAATACCGCTTGGTCGGGTGTGGATCAATCAAACGCCGGATTGTGGCTAGTAAATCCACAAAACCTGTTTTGATATTGTTCTGTTAATAACTTAAACATTGGGGGTTAACGACCGTGTCCTGGATATATCCTTGGCTCATTCATTTGTAAATGGCCACGACCAATGCGCAGGGTGTAGGCATACACCGAAAAGATGCCAATAATAAATTATTAATTACCCACAAGTTGGGGATAACTCCTTTATGGGTTTTATAAGTGGTGAGTCATTTAATCATGTCTCAGTCTCTGTACTAGGCCCCATATGTATGGTAAACATGTAATTTAGTATACAAGATTATCTTTAAATAATTGTCCCAAGTTATAAAAGGTTTTGTGCCTTGTTCATTTAAATAAATTTTCATAAACTCTTTTTAAATGAGTCGGTTAAATTGTATTTACCAGTGAAAACTGACGTATTTTCAAAAGGCTAAGTGGCAGGTATTACTCGTAATAGGCTGGGAGTTGCTCGGTGTCAAAAAAGAGGATCTTGCAAATCCTTAAAGATGCCATAAAGTCTGCTAAGCTTCATTTTAAACATTCTGTAATGATCCTCCTATGGATTTGATATTACAGACTTGTCTGTAATAAATACTTTGATATTTTCAGACATTGAGTTTGTAATAATATTTTATATTCCAAGACTTCCGCTGTGCTATTCTGTGTATGATTGACCATGATGATATCAACTACGTCACGATACTCCCCACCGGGCCCACCGATGATATGTGAAAATATCGGGGTGTGACATTAAATTACCTAAAAAGATCTACCAAAGAACCATATTCATGAGTTATTGCATCTGTCATAAATAAATATAGAGTTGGTGTTGTAGACGTTGATATAATACAGGTATTGCATTATCACTCGTTTTGGATTTCTTACCAGCAACTTCATCAGTACTATACTTTTGGGTTTCATCTACTAAGAAAGCTAATAGGTGTACCTGCCCGTTACTACCCAAAATCACTGCTTTCTTTGAAGAAGCACTTTTCTCACTCTTCTTCTTTTCTTGCCTACGTTGAAACATTCATTGATTTCATCATCTTCTTCAACCTACGTCATGCCAATAAATCACTATTATTACCATAACTTCTTAATTATATGCTTATCAAAATCTGGTTTTTTCATTGCAAAATTATAAATAAAAAAATAAAATCATGATACTTTTCTTGGTCGTCTGGTATTCTAATCTAATGTTCCTCCATTCAGTAGGCTGCAACAATGTGATTAAGATATCAAAAAGCATATGATTAGGAGAAATTAAAAACCCTAAATTCTATCCCAAAAAATTCAAAACATAAACGTAAATCAAACCAATATTAGGCGATAAACAACATAATCAATGACGAACAATCATATGAAAACGATGAAGGATTCAAACATGTTGATGCGATGATGTAACAACTACAATTTTAACCTTACAACGACAAAGTCTTACCATAGATCGGAACTTTGGCCATGAAATTCCGTTGCTGGATGGTTTAATTCAAGAGAAGCTTTGGCTGATCATGAAGTAAACGGCGGAAGAACATCAGGGTTTATGTAAAAGAGAGAAAAATCGTTATGTTGAAAAGGTGGAGGAAGATGTGAAGCGGAGGAATTGTTGGACAGATCTTGTTCGCCATGTTCGCCAAATCTTGTTCATTAGGGTTTTGAATGAGAAGACAGGAATCACCGTTTGATAGAAAGAGATAGAATGAGAGAGAGAGAGAGAGAGAGAGAGTTTAGACCGAGCGTATGTGAGAAGCCAAAATTAATCCGCATCTTAGAGCTATGCCACTTGTCCAATTATTTGCCATATGCCACCTCATTGCCTATGTGGATGCTTAGTTGGCTTGCACATTGGGTGACATGTGTCCCCCAATGGTTTGCTTTATTAGAGATATAGATATTAATAAAAGAGTCCACTTAATGCCACATGGCATCTATATATACTTAAAAATTTGGTTATATCAACTTTTTTACAACCTAACCTTCATTATGAGCCTCTTAAATACAAGCATTTCAAAAGGATGATGGTAAAAGTTAAGTAAATACAAGTATTTATGCTTATGGTACAATACAAAATGAGATTAGTTTAAGGGTAAAATTGTCTTTTTAGCACCATCCAATATTAATAATTTATTAGATTAAATAATAATTTAACGGGCAATACATTTATGAATCTAAATAATGATAGATGTAACTCACTTTTAAAGTCATGTAACTACACTTTTAAGACACTTTAGGGCTAGAATTGAGAAATCCTTCTCGAGCATTTAAGATCCAGAATCCCAATTGTCTCTTTTCCTGTCTAAAACCCTTGAGTTTTCTCCCCATTATTGACAGTTTTTTTTTGTTTTCTCCACCGTCGTTTGCTTCTTCCACCTTCTTCTAACCCCTTTCCCTTCTCTTTTATTCTTTTCTAGGTTTTATGGTCGGTTTTTTTTTCTTCTGTCATACCACCGCCACACAAAAAAGCTACAGAAGCGTCCATTGTTTCCGTCAAACACGACAAGGAATCAAAGCGACGATGGTTATGTTCTTGGTTTTCGCGACTATCGTTAGTTTATATGGTGATTTCGAGGCTGATTTTGCATTCCAGGATCGTCAATCGTTTGTCGTTTGTTTAGCGCGTCTTCACCAGAGACCGGCAACGATTGTATGTGGTCTGGTATTTCTTTTCCTTGAATCAGATATCAGTGAATTACTAAGAAACCCAAATTTTTAGGAGTTGTTTTGCTCTCAGCGCAGGTGGTTCAATCCGTTAGGGTTGGGTTTTTCTTCAGCAAAGGATGTTGCTTATGAGCACAGAGGTGAGAAACATTGCAAGTTTTTAACTTTACTCTATTTTAATTTTTGCAGTTCCTTCAATGATTTGAAATTTAGGGCATAATTTTTTAGCTAAGTGTGAATATATGTGAAAGTGTAGGCTGTTTGGATTTTTTAACTACCTTTATATGAAAACGATGCAACATGGAGAGAGATTTCATGGGTTTGAATTCTAAGGAAAAAGCCATTGAAGCAGGTATGTATGTTTTAAATATTTTTTTTCATAGTGTTTGGTTTTATTGAATCAAGTATCAACCATCAATCTTTGTTGGAATTTTGTGAAATACGTTGTATTAATATATATTTTATCCTACATTTTTGAACTTTTAAATTTTTCTTTAAAATTCTGACAAAATTGTTATTGAAATTATGATGAATTTTGTTGGCATTTTACATAATCATCAAGAGTTAAAGAAATCCAAATTCTGCACACCAGGTATTAGACTTAATGCTCCTTTGAAACTACAAGTGTAAGTGCACCAATCTTTGAAATGGTAAACATAACCAAAACTCCTCAAACCTAAATGTTAGTTGTGTTTATTATATTTAATTTGATAGGAATAATGATTTTAATAGTTGCCCTTTTGTGCAGCTTGCATTTGCTATTGTATACCACTGTTATACAATACATGGGCCATGATCCCAACTTATCAATCAATTATGGATTCACACAAGTGTTAGAGATTTGCTTAGAAAAAGGATCTCTTTCAACGGTGTATATTTGTATGATTTTTTAACTTCACTTTTTTTGGTCAAAGCACAAAAACTAGAGGTGGAAAAATATGGAAGTTCAGAAGGATTATAATGGGTTCAGGTCGATTATTTATTATGTAAAGGTCCAAACAAATGGATTAGGTTGTGTCTACCACCTAACACTTTTAAAATTTTTGTCAATATTATGTTATTAAAACAATTAAGAACCATACTATAAATATTAATACAAATCTTTCTAAATAAATTAGATTTGATGGCTTTCGACCCATTTAATCTATCCGTTCCATTTCAGTTTTGGCTACTTATATGTAACAACTCTCATTAAAATTTATAATTAGAATGATAATTAGTCAATAAGGAAACCCTCACTGAGACACCCAAGTAATTCTGCACTAACCCTAAAAATTTCAGAATAATCGGAATCAGGATCAGGGCCCCTAAAACTCAGGGGGGTAAACCCTAATTGATAATTATCTTTAAAATCACGTTGTACAGATTGAAACTGAATTTAAAAGTGAGTCATACAAGCTAGTCCCGTAGCCAGCAAGTCTACATAAATAGACTGCACCCCTTACGGACCGTAAGGGGAAATGCCATACGGTCTGTAAGAGTGTCCCAAAATTCACTATAAATAGCAGACATTGGCAGTAGCTTTTAGAAGTTGAAACGACGTCCCAACTTTCTGTATACGTCGAATTAGCACAGAAATACTACAATTAAACACACACTGCACTCGAATCGCTGCCGCAAAACAGGGTAATTACTCGATCGCTATTACGATTCATTTTCCGAGATCAATATATCCAAAGAATGTTTAAGTGCCGCCCACATTGGGTTATACTTTGTCGTTCGTCGTTAAATCGGTGAATGTTTAAGTATTGCACTTTGTCGTTCATTGTGAGAATTTGATTTCGTGAGTTATCGTGACTGCTGTATTGATCACTAACCCAGTCTTGTGTGCATTATTATTAAAATTAGGTTAACCAGGCTAAATCATATTCTGTCCGTGTTAAATCTGCAATGTGAGTCATTCTCTTTTTATCAACTGTTTTACAATACTCCAAATTATTTTCAGAATTATAATTACAGTGATTAAGTTTATGTAATCACCAAATTACAGCCAGTATGTGGGGTATTGTGCACATTACTACAGTTTTAATCACATTAGGTGGGCGAACCTAAAATTAAGTGATATACGACATTCATTGGGGCAGCCAATGGTGATATGACCACAGTCACAGATCCGGTCGAGTGACAAATACTGTGGGTAGTTGGTTGATAATAAACATATGTAAAAACTCTTAATACTATGAATTATAACAAATGTGTCGTTTTTAGTAAATAGAATGATTCACTCAGTATTTCCCCGCTGACAAAACCTTTTTCAAACATGTTTCAGGTGATCTACTGTAATTCAGGAAAAGTGTCGGGGAGCATTTCAAGCTTAAGATAGTGGCTCAGTATAAAATAAAGAAATATGTTTTAAAATAAAGATTTATGAGAAAAATCTTATTATTGTAAATTATCGGGGTTTTATCCCGAGTTGTGAAATAAAATAATCGGGAAAAATTTTTAGCTTTATAACGATCCTGATGTTAAAATTCCGCTGCTAAAATCACATAAATAAATATCACGGGATTTCTGTCCCGCGGCTCCTGAAACGGGTCAAACCGGGTCGGGGGGCCGTGACAGAAATAAGGTGGTATCAGAGCCACTGAGTTAAGCTAATTAAGTATTTAAAAGATACTTAATTTTTCCTGATTACTATTATGTGATTATATGTTTTATTAAATTGACTATTTGTTAGTTACAGTATGGGTAAGCAAAAGCTGCAAGATATCTATCTTAAATTAGATAGGTTAGTCTACGAAGAGGGAAGTTCATCCAAAACTAAATTTTCAAAGCTCCCTACAATTCCTGAAGAAGGAATATTTGTGCGAAAAGCACAATATGAGAAACCGCTTTCTCCTAGAAAAAGGAGTATGATTATTAAGAAAAGTAAAGAGCAAATCCGGGAAAAGAGAATTAAAAAGGAAACCCAGGAGTTAATCAATAAATCACCTTGGGAAGACAAGCTAGATGAGAAATGGGCAAATTTGTATACGCTAGCCACTGTAGCAGAACATGCAAATCTTTAAATACCTTAAATCTAGTAATAGCATTTCCCAGTAAATAAATAAATAAATCTGAGTGTTTTCTTTCCTGTTATTTTGTACAAATAGTGTGCAATAAAACTTCGATGTTTATTTGTTAAACTTTGTTCCAAAGTTTTAACTTAGCATTTTTGTGCTTTTTTGCATATATGCTACACAGCATGAGCGAGATATCTGAAGCTTTTCAGAACCTCAATCTTTACCCGGTGAATATAGAAGTTTCCCAAGAGTTTACTGGATACTTTGCTGATGTGGACCAACCTGTAGAATTCCATGCTCCACCTTTGACAAAGCCAAAACGAAAGAAAAAGAAGAATTACGTGTGGGGACATCGTATACGTAGGAAAAAGCCAGCTCCAAAACTTCCTAAAATAAACAATCCTTTAGAAATAGCAAAAGAAACTGGTAAACAGCCGGAGATGGAAATTGAAGTTAAGAAAGATTCTGGGCAAATGGAGATACAGTTTGAGGAATATTCTCAAGAAATAGAAATGGAAGTAGGGCAATGTTCTAAACCAACTCAGGTAGAAATCGGAGAGAGCTCCAACAAAGCCAAAGAATAACTTTTCAGGAAGAGATAGATATCCTATTGGCAAACTGTGAGACTATTCAGCCTGTCAATACGGATATTTTTACCTATCCTATCGAAAATCCAATCCCTATGAATTTTGCACCAGCAATCCTAGAACCAATAGTACACTCCCAACCTGTAGAAATGGAAGAATGGTGGACGAATGATTGGCAATTTCAAAATATTGTCAACGACCCTTATTTTTCCTTCCGCAATTCGATCCAGAACCCCTACCTAATCCACCAATGAGCACTGAGAATATGGCTGAACTTCGCCATTTCGGTGAAGAGTTGATGGATGCAGGGAATAGAATCAGGGAGATAGGGGGACAGATTGCCTAGAAGTATGACGAAAGGGAACTTCGTTTTTAGGATGACAAGTGACGAGGGATAGGAGGATGGTAAAACTATAGTTGTGTAATAGTAAAAGTAAATATTGAAATTAGTATGTAACATAACGAATAAAACATTGTAAAATATTGATGTGTATTGATGCATACTATAATCAATATAAAATGGAATCGAGAAATCGATAGTTTTGACTTTACATGCATTGTGAATTGTCTGATTGTTTGTGTATAAATTGCTAGTTATCAAATACTAATAAAAATTATTATATATTATCAGATGGCAAATAGTGGTAATGAACCAGTAAATGAGGTTAATCAGTCGGAGCAACATCCAGGGGATCAATATATGACTAGACAAGATATTGAAAATATTGTTGCTCAAGGGATAGCCAATGCTATTCCAGCATTTGTTGCTGCTGTAAAAAGTCCAATCGAACCCCAACATATCATTCCTAGTAAACGTACTACTGAAGATAACTTCAGTAATAGTATAAACGGTGGCAATAATCATGTTAATCATGATAATGAATCCCAGCACACGCCGCTCCCTAAGAAACAGAAAGCTGCAACACCTGGTTGCACTTTCAAAGAATTCCTTGCTTGTAAACCCGTTGAATTTGCAGGCAATGAAGGGGCAACTGCATCACTGCGTTGGTTAGAGAAAACCGAAGCAGTAATTGCAATAAGTAAGTGTGCCAAAGATGATCAAGTCATGTACGCATCAAATCTGTTTAAAGAAGGAGCACTCGAATGGTGGAACACTATGTTACAAGCTAAAGGAAGAAATGGGCTTATGCGATGAATTGGGAAGAATTTAAGAGTCTTGTTGAAAGAAAATTTTGTCCCGAATACGAAAAGGAACAAATGGCAAATAAGTTCCTAACTCATCGGATATTAGGTGTGGATTGTCGTGGTTATACTTCGACATTCTTCGAATATGCTAGAGTGGTACCTAACCTGGCTTCTCCAGAACCGGTACTCATTTCTCGCTATATTTGGGGATTAATTAGCGAAATTCGAAATATCGTTAAGGCTGCGAGACCTCGCACTATTGACGATGCAGTAGAATTAGCTAACACCCTAACCGATGAACTGATACGCACAAGAGATGAAGACAGGAAGAAGGAATTAGCCCAGAAAATTACCCAAGGATTTAGGGTGGGTAATAGTAGTAATTTCAAGAAAAGAGGAGCAGGGCAATCTTCAGCACAGCCATTCTGCAAAATTTGCAAAAAGAAACATTTTGGAAAATGTAACAAACTTTGCAATTTTTGCAAAACGATAGGACATCGTGAAGAAAACTGCAGGAAGAAATCCATAATTTGTTACAATTGTGGAGAAGCCGGACATTTCAAAACAGAATGTCCTAAGTTAGCCAACCCAGTAGACAATAAACCCAAAGAAGCTGAAGGAGCTACTAAGAAGAATGCCAGAGCATTCCAGCTAACTACGCAAGAAGCAGAGCTCATTCCGGATGTGATAGCCGGTACGTTTTTAGTTCACAACGTTTATGCAAAAGTATTATTTGACTCTGGTGCAAACCAAAGTTTTATAAATACTTCATTCTGTCAAACTCTTAAGTTACCCTTAACTACCGTTAGGCAGATTTTTACAGTCGAAACCGCAGATGGGAATTCAGTAAAAATCAATCAGGTTTTGCAAAAAGTAGAAATAGAACTCTCAGGTCATAAATTTGCTGCAAACCTATTGCCTATGAAATTAGCTGAATTTGATATTGTGTTAGGAATGGATTGGTTAATAGCCAACCATGCTCAAATCATTTGTGATAGAAACTCTATAGAAATTCAATCACCTACTGGGAAAGTAATCATGATTACAGGAGATAAACCCCGAAAGCCGCTAAAGTTCATATCAGTAATGAAAGTTGCTAATTATAAACGGAAACAAGGAATAGTATATATGATTTCAGTAATCATTCGTACTAAAGGAAAAGAACTTAAGGAAATTCCTATAGTCTCAGAATACCCAGATGTATTTCCGGAAGATTTACCTGGGTTACCACCAGATAGGGAGGTAGAATTTAGGATTCATCTAATTCCAGGAACTACACCGATAGCCAAGGCACCCTATCGATTAGCTCCTACCGAAATGCTAGAATTAAAGAAGCATTTAGATGAATTACTAAGCAAAGGATTTATACAACCTAGTTCATCCCCTTGGGGTGCACCAGTGTTGTTTGTGAAAAAGAAAGATGGATCAATGAGAATGTGTATCGATTATAGAGAGTTAAATAAGGTTACAATTAAGAATCGATACCCATTACCTAGGATTGATGATCTTTTCGATCAATTACAAGGCGCTAAATATTTTTCTAAGATAGATTTGCGCTCCGGATATCATCAATTAAAGGTTCAAGAAGAAGACATACCTAAAACTGCTTTTAGAACTAGGTATGGATATTATGAGTTTACAGTCATGCCCTTTGGGTTAACTAATGCACCTGCAGCATTTATGGACATGATGAACAGGATCTGTAAACCATATTTGGATAAATTTGTAATTGTTTTCATAGACGATATACTTATTTATTCAAAAAGTCAGTTCGAACATTGTCAGCACTCGCATGTACTCTTAACTTTGTTAAGAAAAGAAAAGTTGTATGCCAAATTCTCGAAGTGTGAATTTTGGCTACAAGAAGTGCAATTTTTAGGACACATGGTGAATCACGAAGGAATTCACGTAGATCCTGCTAAGATAGAAGCAATTACCAATTGGAAAGTTCCGCAAACTGCAATGGAAATTAGAAGTTTTATGGGTTTAGCCGGGTATTATAGACGGTTTATTAAGGATTTTTCCAAGATAGCTGTACCATTAACTATGCTAACCTGTAAAGCCACTAAGTTTGAGTGGGGACCTAAACAAGAAGAAGCCTTCAGAATTTTAAAGCAGAAATTAACCAATGCTCCAATCTTAGCCTTACCAGAAGGAACAAAAGATTTTGAGGTATATTGTGATGCTTCAAAATTAGGATACGGATGTGTGTTGATGCAACGCAAGAAGGTAATTGCGTATGTTTCCAGACAATTGAAAAAGCACGAAGAAAACTATACGACTCATGATTTAGAATTAGGAGCTATAGTTTTTGCCCTTAAGATATGGAGACATTATCTGTATGGAAGTAAGTTTACTATTTATACAGATCATAAAAGTTTAAGGTATATATTTGGGCAAAAAGAGTTAAACATGAGGCAAAGAAGATGGATGGAAATCCTGAGTGATTACGACTGTGATATTCAATATCACGAAGGAAAGGCAAACGTAGTCGCAGACGCCTTAAGTCGTAAGTATCATGAGAAGCAAAGGCGAGTCCGTGCTCTTAGAATAAATCTACAAGTAGATTTAATGGAACAATTGAAAGAAATTCAGGAAACGGCAATCAAGGACGATGCCGAAGGAATGAAAGGTTACCTAAAAGAATTGGAACAAGGAAGTGATGGAATTCGGAAATTCCACAAAAGCAGAATTTGGGTACCTAAGCAGGGAAATTTAAGATCAAAGATTTTAGAGGAAGCTCACAAATCTAGGTATACTATACACCCAGGAAACAATAAGATGTACCAAGATTTAAGAAAGAATTTCTGGTGGATAGGAATGAAGAAGGATATAGCCGAATACGTATCTAAGTGTTTAACCTGTTCACAAGTTAAAGCCGAACATCAGAAACCTTCAGGTCTACTACAACAGTTAGAAATGCCTGTATGGAAATGGGAACTCATAACAATGGACTTTGTTACTAAGTTACCCAAAACCAGAAAAGGTAACGATGCAATTTGGGTAATTGTGGATCGATTAACCAAATCTGCTCATTTTCTACCAATAAAGGAAACCTTTAGCATGGAAAGGTTAGCTAAGTTGTACGTAGATGAAATAGTATCTTTACATGGAGTTCCACTCTCCATTGTATCGGATAGAGATAGTCGTTTCACTTCCCGTTTCTGGACAAGTTTCCAAGAAGCAATGGGAACCTGACTCAATCTAAGTACTGCATATCATCCACAAACAGACGAACAAAGTGAAAGGACGATCCAAACTCTAGAAGACATGCTCCACGCATGTGTAATTGACTTTGGTGGTAATTGGGATAACCATTTACCATTAATCGAATTCTCCTATAATAATAGTTATCACTCAAGTATCGAAGCCGCTCCATTCGAAGCACTGTATGGACGCAAGTGCAGAACTCCCGTATGTTGGGCAGAAATAGGAGAAAGTCAATTATCAGGTCCAGAAATCGTGCAAGAAACCACAGACAAGATAACTCAAATCAAGGAAAGATTGAAAACAGCCAGAGATCGTCAGAAAAGTTATGCAGACAATCGCCGCAAGCCACTAGAATTCCAGATAGGAGACAAAGTACTGTTGAAAGTATCTCCTTGGAAAGGAGTAGTACGATTCAGTAAGAAAGGAAAACTGAGTCCAAGATATGTTGGACCATTTCCAGTGATTCAACGAATAGGACCAGTTGCTTATCGCTTACAACTACCAGAAGAACTAGCTGGAGTACATGATGTATTTCATGTATCCAATCTTAAGAAATGTCTATCAGACGAATCCCTGATAGTACCTCTTCAAGACATAGAGGTAAATGAAAAGCTGAAATTCATAGAGAAACCCTTACAAATAGAAGATAAGAAAATCAAGTTTCTCAAACACAAGCGACTAGTACTGGTGAAAGTCAAATGGAATTCAAAGAGAGGACCAGAATATACTTGGGAACTGGAGTCAGAAATGAAGCGGAAATACCCTCCTCTATTTCAATGAATCTCGAGGACGAGATTTTTCTTAAGGTGGAGAGGATGTAACAACTCTCATTAAAATTTATAATTAGAATGATAATTAGTCAATAAGAAAACCCTCAATGAGACACCCAAGTAATTCTGCACTAACCCTAAAAATTTCAGAATAATCGGAATCAGGATCAGGGCCCCTAAAACTCAGGGGGGGTAAACCCTAATTGATAATTATCTTTAAAATCACGTTGTACGGATTGAAACTGAATTTAAAAGTGAGTCATACAAGCTAGTCCCGTAGCCAGCAAGTCTACATAAATAGACTGCACCCCTTACGAACCGTAAGGGGAAATGCCATACGGTCCGTAAGAGTGTCCCAAAATTCACTATAAATAGCAGACATTGGCAGTAGCTTTTAGAAGTTGAAACGACGTCCCAACTTTCTGTATACGTCGAATTAGCACAGAAATACTACAATTAAACACACACACTGCACTCGAATCGCTGCCGCAAAACAGGGTAATTACTCGATTGCTATTACGATTCATTTTCCGAGATCAATATATCCAAAGAATGTTTAAGTGCCGCCCACATTGGGTTATACTTTGTCGTTCGTCGTTAAATCGGTGAATGTTTAAGTATTGCACTTTGTCGTTCATTGTGAGAATTTGATTTCGTGAGTTATCGTGACTGCTGTATTGATCACTAACCCAGTTTTGTGTGCATTATTATTAAAATTAGGTTAACCAAGCTAAATCATATTCTGTCCGTGTTAAATCTGCAATGTGAGTCATTCTCTTTTTATCAACTGTTTTACAATACTCCAAATTATTTTCAGAATTATAATTACAGTGATTAAGTTTATGTAATCACCAAATTACAGCCAGTATGTGGGGTATTGTGCACATTACTACAGTTTTAATCACATTAGGTGGGCGAACCTAAAATTAAGTGATATACGTCATTCATTGGGGCAGCCAATGGTGATATGACCACAGTCACAGATCCGGTCGAGTGACAAATACTGTGGGTAGTTGGTTGATAATAAACATATGTAAAAACTCTTAATACTGTGAATTATAACAAATGTGTCGTTTTTAGTAAATAGAATGATTCACTCAGTATTTCCCCGCTGACAAAACCTTTTTCAAACATGTTTCAGGTGATCTACTGTAATTCAGGAAAAGTGCCGGGGAGCATTTCAAGCTTAAGATAGTGGCTCAGTATAAAATAAAGAAATATGTTTTAAAATAAAGATTTATCAGAAAAATCTTATTATTGTAAATTATCGGGGTTTTATCCCGAGTTGTGAAATAAAATAATCGGGAAAAATTTTTAGCTTTATAAAGATCCTGATGTTAAAATTCCGCTGCTAAAATCACATAAATAAATATCACGGGATTTCTGTCCCGCGGCTCCTGAAACGGGTCAAACCGGGTCGGGGGCCGTGACATTATAACCTCTGTTGTCAACGCTCACCCAAGCGTGCGACTAGACCCACTTTTCAATCTCAGCGTAGCCTTCTCGCTTCACTTCAAAAACCCGTTTTCAGGCCCTCGCTTTTTAAGCGCCTTGCATTGAGGCCTAAGGCTCACCCTTTGCATCTTGAGTGTGCCTTGCGCCTTTGACAACTATGCTTATAACAACCCTGTTTTTAGATAAATACAAACCAAGCTGACCTGTTTACATACAAATAGAGGTTGAATATCTCACCTCTACTAAAACCATCTGGTAGTGACATGATACCGGAGACGATCGCAAAAAGGAAACATCGTTTCTTTGGAAGTGGTAGTCAAATTGCTCAAAAGTGCAATTAAATCTGGTGAATCGATAGATATTTGATTGATGGTTTCCCAAGAAGCGAGGAGAACCGCGTAGCTTACGAACAAATGATGTGTTTTCTTTTGAATTCTAATATTAAATCGGTTGGAAAAGTTTAGCTAGGCCAACATGAGCCCAGGCCGTTAGTTATATGGGTTAGTCATGCTGGCCCATATATACTACTTGAATCCGTTTAGCCCTGACCCTAACCCATTTATTTCTTGTCTGGTTTGTTGTGTTTCAATGTAACTCTCATGCATTTGCTTATTTAATACTTTGTTCATGCTCTAATGGATCTAACCACATATTGCAGTATCTTGCCAATCTAAACTGGTGACATGCCTCCTTACGACAGAGGTAAATTTAACATATCATCCGAGTGATGATATCTTTTATACCTTATTAGCAATACATGGTCCATATACTACCTGAAAGTAAGATATTTTATCATTTTCTTTGCACACATTGACTGTTTTTTAAACAGTATGGTGACTATGGTCTTACGGTTGTATATGTCTAAAAGATTATAAGTTATACAAATGGATGTTGTATGCTAGGCAAGATGTGGATGCTGAAATTCCAAGCTATCCCAATCTTTTGTCAAAATTGTTCAGCATCCTTATAGATTAACATTGCATGTATGCACTTTTTTCAATTGTTTTATTGTTTTAGATACTAAGTTATTTTTGCAACTTTTGGTGCAAAAAGATAGAAAAATTCTTGTGGTTTTAGAACAATGTTGGATGTCTACAGAAAATGTATAATGATCTATTGATCTATGATTTATTGATATTCTTGTGGTTTTAGAACAATTCTTCGGCATGGACCTCGATTAATTATTTAGTGGCTCAACAAAAAAACTTTCAACTATAATTGATTGATTTCCATAACAATGTAATTGTGCATATTTATTTTTGGATAACCGTCTACATAAATGTTTCGTGCTTTTCCTTCCCAGGCCTGCTTATGCAGATTCGGATTCAGAAGAAACAGTTGACAGTGACCCACATGAAAGGTATACCGTCTGCACTTACTGTTAGTAATGAAAACCCGTACTACTTTTCGATGCATATATACATAAACATAGTATACCATTTTTAATAGTTTTCTTTTCGTTATTTTACTGTAGTCAGTTGGCTTGGCTGGTGATGGGATTGGGGATGACGGTGGCATGCGTTAGCTAAAGTTTGGTCTATGTGTTATCCAATAAGATAGGAAGGCGGGCGAGAGTTTATGCGTTTTTCCTTTTTTGTTTCATGTTTTTTTTCTTGGAAGACATTTTTTTTCACTTCTTTTTGGCCGTCAAGTTTTGCCAAGGAAACAACTTATGGTCCATGGTTTAATAAAGTTTAAGCACGCCCCTTTGTAGGCGTATTGTCTTACATGTTATGCACCGGCCGTGTCAGACGTCTTACCACGAACACACAATAGCTGTTATGCATGTCGTGCATCGCACGGGCTTTCTCCCTAGTCTAATTCTAATAAAAAACTCTCAATAATGTCAAATGTCATTTTCTTCATTAATATTAACCATATTATTAATTAACATTTAATTCTAATTTATGATTAAAAATATATAAATTATCTGTAATTTTAAATCCTTTGATTTTATTATTTATTAAAATGGATAAGCATATGGTTTAGTTTACGTTATCTGTTTCGCGGAAATCAAGTTTGAGAAAAAATAATTGTTATTATCTAAGAAACATGGTGTTACGCTATTAAAATGTTATTTTTTATAGTGTTATGTTATTAAAAATGTTATTTTTTAATTATGTGCATCAATATTTCGTATCAATACCGTAAAAATATGTAAAATAATAACACTCGGATTTGAGTTTATATATTGGAATTAATGTAGTGAAGTGATTATTTCAACTAAGTATTTTGTAATGAATTTATCTATTAATTCAAACTAAAATTAATTAATTAATTAATTAATTAATTAATAATACTATTAATGAATTGAAAGATAGAATATTATATGACATTAACTGAAATTTTTTATTAGAATTAGATATACCATTACACATCACAATCCATCTCCATCACCACCAATTTATAATTAAAAAATATATAAATTATCTATAATTTTAAAACCTTTAATTTTATTACTTCTTAAAATGGATAAGCATAATCCGACATAACATTTTCTCCATCAATTCATTAATATTAATGAAATTAGTAATTAATATCTAATACTAATTTATGATTAAAAATATATAAATTATCTATAATTTTAAAACCTTTGATTTTATTATTTCTTAAAACGGATAAGCATATGGTTCAGTTTACGTTATCTGTTTTGCGTAAATCAAGTTTGAGAAAAAATAATTGTTATTATCTAAGAAACATGGTGTTACGCTATTAAAAAGTTATTTTTTATAGTGTTATGTTGTTAAAAATGTTATTTTTTGAATTATATGCATCAATATTTTATATGAACACCACAAAAAATATGTAAAATAATAACACTCGGATTTGAGTTTATATATTAGAAATAATGTAGCGAATTGATTATTTCAACTAAATATTTTGTGATGAATTTATCTATTAAGTCAAACAAAAAATAATTAATTAATAATATATCAACTTTTTTACAACCTTCATTATGAGCCTCTTAAATACAAGCATTTCAAAAGGATGATGGTAAAAGTTAAGTAAATACAAGTATTTATGCTTATGGTACAATACAAAATGAGATTAGTTTAAGGGTAAAATTGTCTTTTTAGCACCATCCAATATTAATAATTTATTAGATTAAATAATAATTTAATGGGCAATACATTTATGAATCTAAATAATGATAGATGTAACTCACTTTTAAAGTCATGTAACTACACTTTTAAGACACTTTAGGGCTAGAATTGAGAAATCCTTCTCGAGCATTTAAGATCCAGAATCCCAATTGTCTCTTTTCCTGTCTAAAACCCTTGAGTTTTCTCCCTATTATTGACAGTTTTTTTTTGTTTTCTCCACCGTCGTTTGCTTCTTCCACCTTCTTCTAACCCCTTTCCCTTCTCTTTTATTCTTTTCTAGGTTTTATGGTTGGTTTTTTTTCTTCTGTCATACCACCGCCACATAAAAAAGCTACAGAAGCGTCCATTGTTTCCGTCAAACACGACAAGGAATCAAAGCGACGATGGTTATGTTCTTGGTTTTCGCGACTATCGTTAGTTTATATGGTGATTTCGAGGTTGATTTTGCATTCCAGGATCGTCAATCGTTTGTCGTTTGTTTAGCGCGTCTTCACCAGAGACCGGCAACGATTGTATGTGGTCTGGTATTTCTTTTCCTTGAATCAGATATCAGTGAATTACTAAGAAACCCTAATTTTTAATGAGTTGCTTTGCTCTCAGCGCAGGTGGTTCAATCCGTTAGGGTTGGGTTTTTCTTCAGCAAAGGATGTTGCTTATGAGCACAGAGGTGAGAAACATTGCAAGTTTTTAACTTTACTCTATTTTAATTTTTGCAGTTCCTTCAATGTTTTGAAATTTAGGGCATAATTTTTTAGCTAAGTGTGAATATATGTGAAAGTGTAGGCTGTTTGGATTTTTTAACTACCTTTATATGAAAACGATGCAGCATGGAGAGAGATTTCATGGGTTTGAATTCTAAGGAAAAATCCATTGAAGTAGGTATGTATGTTTTAAATATTTTTTTTTCATAGTATTTGGTTTTATTGAATCAAGTATCAACCATCAATCTTTGTTGGAATTTTGTGAAATACGTTGTATTAATATATATTTTATCCTACATTTTTGAACTTTAAAATTTTTCTTTAAAATTCATGACAAAATTGTTATTGAAATTATGATGAATTTTGTTGGCATTTTACATAATCATCAAGAGTTAAAGAAATCCAAATTCTGCACACCAGGTATTAGACTTAATGCTCCTTTGAAACTACAAGTGTAAGTGCACCAATCTTTGAAATGGTAAACATAACCAAAACTCCTCAAACCTAAATGTTAGTTGTGTTTATTATATTTAATTTGATAGGAATAATGATTTTAATAGTTGCCCTTTTGTGCAGCTTGAATTTGCTATTGTATACCACTGTTATACAATACATGGGCCATGATCCCAACTTATCAAGCAATTATGGATTCACACAAGCGTTAGAGATTTGCTTAGAAAAGGGATCTCTTTCAACGGTGTATATTTGTATGATTTTTTAACTTCACTTTTTTTGGTTAAAGCACAAAAACTAGAGGTGGAAAAATATGGAAGTTCGGAAGGATTATAATGGGTTCAGGTCGATTATTTTAATGTAAAGGTCCAAACAAGTTGGATTAGGTTGTGTCTACCACCTAACACTTTTAAATTTTTTGTCAACATTATGTTATTAAAACAATTAAGAACAATACTATAAATATTAATACAAAGCTTTGTAAATAAATTAGATTTGATGGCTTTCGACCCATTTAATCTATACGTTCCATTTCAGTTTTGGCTACTTATAACCTCTGTTGTCAACGCTCACCCAAGCGTGCGACTAGACCCACTTTTCAATCTCAGCGTAGCCTTCTCGCTTCACTTCAAAAACCCGTTTTCAGGCCCTCGGTTTTTAAGCGCCTTGCATTGAGGCCTAAGGCTCACCCTTTGCATCTTGAGTGTGCCTTGCGCCTTTGACAACTATGCTTATAACAACCTTGTTTTTAGATAAATACAAACCAAGCTGACCTGTTTACATACAAATAGAGGTTGAATATCTCACCTCTACTAAAACCATCTGGTAGTGACATGATACCGGAGACGATCGCAAAAAGGAAACATCGTTTCTTCGGAAGTGGTAGTCAAATTGCTCAAAAGTGCAATTAAATCTGGTGAATCGATAGATATTTGATTGATGGTTTCCCAAGAAGCGAGGAGAACCGCGTAGCTTACGAATAAATGATGTGTTTTCTTTTGAATTCTAATATTAAATCAGTTGGAAAAGTTTAGCTAGGCCAACATGAGCCCAGGGCGTTAGTTATATGGGTTAGTCATGTTGGCCCATATATACTACTTGAATCCGTTTAGCCCTGACCCTAACCCATTTATTTCTTGTCTGGTTTGTTGTGTTTTAATGTAACTCTAATGCATTTGCTTATTTAATACTTTGTTCATGCTCTAATGGTTCTAACCACATATTGCAGTATCTTGCCAATCTAAACTGGTGACATGCCTCCTTACGACAGAGGTAAATTTAACATATCATCCGAGTGATGATATCTTTTATACCTTATTAGCAATACATGGTCCATATACTACCTGAAAGTAAGATATTTTATCATTTTCTTTGCACACATTGACTGTTTTTTAAACAGTATGGTGACTATGGTCTTACGGTTGTATATGTCTAAAAGATTATAAGTTATACAAATGGATGTTGTATGCTAGGCAAGATGTGGATGCTGAAATTCCAAGCTATCTCAATCTTTTGTCAAAATTGATCAGCATCCTTATAGATTAACATTGCATGTATGCCCTTTTTTCAATTGTTTTATTGTTTTAGATACTAAGTTATTTTTGCAACTTTTGGTGCAAAAAGATAGAAAAATTCTTGTGGTTTTAGAACAATGTTGGATGTCTACAGAAAATGTATAATGATCTATTGTTCTATGATTTATTGATATTCTTGTGGTTTTAGAACAATTCTTCGGCATGGACCTCGATTAATTATTTAGTGGCTCAACAAAAATACTTTCAACTATAATTGATTGATTTCCATAAACAATGTAATTGTGCATATTTATTTTTGGATAACCGTCTACATAAATGTTTCGTGCTTTTGCTTCCCAGGCCTGCTTATGCAGATTCGGATTCAGAAGAAACAGTTGACAGTGACCCATATGAAAGGTATACCGTCTGCACTTACTGTTAGTAATGAAAACCCGTACTACTTTTCGATGCATATATACATAAACATAGTATACCATTTTTAATAGTTTTCTTTTCGTTATTTTACTGCAGTCAGTTGGCTTGGCTGGTGATGGGATTGGGGATGACGGTGGCATGCGTTAGCTAAAGTTTGGTCTATGTGTTATCCAATAAGATAGGAAGGCGTGCGAGAGTTTATGCGTTTTTCCTTTTTCTGTTTCATGTTTTTTTTCTTGGAAGACATTTTTTTCACTTCTTTTTGGCCGGCAAGTTTTGCCAAGGAAACAACTTATGGTCCATGGTTTAATAAAGTTTAAGCACGCCCCTTTGTAGGCGTATTGTCTTACATGTTATGCATCGGCCGTGTCAGACGTCTTACCACGAACACACAATAGCTGTTATGTATGCCGTGCATCGCACGGGCTTTCTCCCTAGTCTAATTCTAATAAAAAAACTCTCAATAATGTCAAATGTCATTTTCTTCATTAATATTAACCAAATTATTAATTAATATTTAATTCTAATTTATGATTAAAAAAATATAAATTATCTGTAATTTTAAAACCTTTGATTTTATTATTTATTAAAATGGATAAGCATATGGTTTAGTTTACGTTATCTGTTTCGCGGAAATCAAGTTTGAGAAAAAATAATTGTTATTATCTAAGAAACATGGTGTTACGCTATTAAAATGTTATTTTTTATAGTGTTATGTTATTAAAAATGTTATTTTTTAATTATGTGCATCAATATTTCGTATCAATACCGTAAAAATATGTAAAATAATAACACTCGGATTTGAGTTTATATATTGGAATTAATGTAGTGAAGTGATTATTTCAACTAAGTATTTTGTAATGAATTTATCTATTAATTCAAACTAAAATTAATTAATTAATTAATTAATAATACTATTAATGAATTGAAAGATAGAATATTATATGACATTAACTGAAACTTTTTATTAGAATTAGATATACCATTACACATCACAATCCATCTCCATCACCACCAATTTATAATTAAAAAATATATAAATTATCTATAATTTTAAAACCTTTAATTTTATTACTTCTTAAAATGGATAAGCATAATCGGACATGACATTTTCTCCATCAATTCATTAATATTAATGAAATTATTAATTAATATCTAATACTAATTTATGATTAAAAATATATAAATTATCTATAATTTTAAAACCTTTGATTTTATTATTTCTTAAGACGGATAAGCATATGGTTCAGTTTACGTTATCTGTTTTGCGTAAATCAAGTTTGAGAAAAAATAATTGTTATTATCTAAGAAACATGGTGTTACGCTATTAAAATGTTATTTTTTTAATTATATGCATCAATATTTTATATGAACACCACAAAAATTATGTAAAATAATAACACTGGGATTTGAGTTTATATATTAGAAATAATGTAGCGAATTGATTATTTCAACTAAATATTTTGTGATGAATTTATCTATTAAGTCAAACAAAAAATAATTAATTAATAATATTATTAATGAATTGAAAGAGAGAATATTAAATAACATTAGCTGAAATTTTTATTAGAATTAGATATATACAATTACCCATCACAATCCATCTCCATCACTACCATTTTCAGCCACCAACTCTATCTCAACTAAGATTTAAGAGCATTCTCATTATTATCCCAAAATTTTAAAGAAACCTTTATGTGTTCATCGGTTTTTTTCTACTTCGTCTCATTCCCTAAGATAAGGATGAGATTTAAGAATTTTCTTCCCTATATATATATTTTATGTAGAATTGCGCTAAAATAAGAACCACCTCGAGTTGTAAGAACCGTGAGAACTTTTTGATCCGGGGCGAGGTGGACCAAAATTTTTTTTTCATAAACGTAGATGCGCGTATTATAAACACATTTGTAAAAAAAATTAAAAAAAAATGTCGTGTGTGTAGTTTTGAGCACCACAAGTTTGTGTTTACGGGTACCGTAAATTTTCCGGTAAGATTTACGGTACCCGTAAACACAAACTTGTGGTGCTCAAAACTACACACACGACATTTTCTTTTTTGAATTTTTTTTACAAATGTGTTTATAATACACGCATCTACGTTTATGAAAAAAAATTTTGGTCCACCTCGCCCCGTACGGTGTAGTTCTCACGGTTCTTACAACTCGAGGTGTTTCTCATTTTAACGTCCCCTATTTTATGTATATCTAATTATTATTACTAAGGATTAATTGCATATTTCCCCTTATAAAACTCCTTAATTGCATATTTACCCAGTCCAAAATTATTATTGCATATATCCCCTTCCTTAACTAATAAAATTACATATTTACCCATTTTGATTTATTTTATTAAAAAGAAATCATATAATGACTTTTTTACCCTCAATTTCACTAAAATTTAAAAAATTGTATAATTACCCATTTTTTACTAGTTTTTGAATTTTGTTCATAATTTTTTTGGTTTTTGTTTTGCTAGTTAGTTCCTTTTTTTTTTTTCAATTTTGCATCGTTTCAATTTTTTTTTTTTTGTTTTTATTTTGAAACTGTATTTATTTATCAAAGTTTTTATCATATACAATATTTATTTTTAATGTGATTTACAATCTTCTACTATATGATGATAGAACGTAATAAACTTTTAAATATTAGAACTGATTATTTTGTCTCCATATGATGAGTTTTATATGAAAATGACATTCCAATCTGATGAGAAAAGAAAACAAATTGATACACGATAGTTCCAGTATAAATGATTATCAAAAGTTTTCCTTTCAAAATATAATCTCTTAACGTTTCAATCTATAGCTCACATACACTTAGTAACGATGCAAAAAAAAAAAAAAAAAAATCTAACTAGCAAAATAAAAACAAAAAAATTATGAGGGTAAAACAGTAACAATGCAAAATGGATTAATTATACAATTTTTAAAATTTTAGTGAAATTGAGGGTAAAAGAGTCATTATATGATTTTTTTTTAATAAAACAAATCAAAATGGGTAAATATGCAATTTTATTAGTTAAGGAATGGGATATATGCAATAATAATTTTGGGCTGGGTAAATATGCAATTAAAGAGTTTTATAAGGGGAAATATGCAATTGACCCTATTACTAAAGTAACAAATAAATATAAGGTATTTGCTTAAATGCGTCATTAATAGTGAGTAATGTTATATTCTGTTTAACTTGGTATGGATAGTTCATGTTAGGGTAATATGTGTTTATGTGAAAACTTATTTTTAACATGTGCAATATCAAGAATAATTCAAATTTTGTAATTATTATGTTCTTCGAATACAACCAATCTTATCATTCAACCGTGTAAGTCACGGGACTAGAAAGTAGTATCTAACAAAAAACACACACCTACACACTTTCTCTCTCATCGTTACACACTCTTCTCTCTCTCTCTAAACACCAGCGCACAACCACCATCCCCACCACCAGTGGCGGACTCACCTTATGGGGTGGGTGGGCGGCCGCACCCCTTGAAAAGAAAAATTTAGTGGTATTTTTCGCGAAAAATCCCGACCGCATCCCTTGAAAAATTCCGACCGCAACCCTTGGATATTTTCGTCTGCACGCCTTAGAAAAAAATATTAGGAATTTATATAAAAAAAATTGTGAACACGATTGTAACCCGATCAAATTATGTAAACAAGTTAGCCAACTGACCTCTTTAATAAAACTTAAATTCAATCCATCAACCCCAATAACTTAAAACTCATTCAAGCCCAACCCAACTACTAGTTTTGTTAAACAAAATCAGTCCACATAATTAAAAAAAAAAAAAAAAACCCAAATCGCTGCCACTTGCCAGCGACTCCCGCCCTCCCTCTGCCTCACCAGCATAATTCCGGCCGGCGACTACAAAATTCCGGCTGCAAACTGGTTAATTGAGGCCGCCCCTGACAGGTACAAGTTTTGTTTTGTTTTGTTTATTTTTTTTATTTTGATATTATGCGATTTTGTTCAAGAGTCATGAGATAATAGGATTTTAGGATGGGTTAAAAAAGTTTAAACTTTTATATGTTTTGAGGTTATTTGGGGTTGTTCTAGTCCTTATAGTATGGGTTTGTTGTTTCTTAATTTCTTATTGATTATATGATTCTAGTATAGGGTTTGAAAAGATGAAATTCAAAAATTGAACTTAAATAGGTAATTCGATTTGTTTTGATGTTTTATTGGGTTTTTTCAATAGAAACAGATATATATATTTGTTAAAAAGGTTTAAAATTTTATATGTTTTTATGTATTTTTTGTTGATTATATGATTGTTGGTTGGTAAATAACAATTACTAGGGCTTGAAATTCAAATGGCCCCGGCCCGATCTGATTGTTAGGAACTAAGGTTTAATTGTTTGAAAATTGAAATGGACCCGACCCGATCGATCTGATTCGACCTGCTATGAAACTTTGTTTGTTTGTGTTTACTTGTTTTACATGACCCGACCCGACCCGATGCAACCCGCTATGAACCGATTTTTTTTATATAGCTAGGGGTCTAAAATCTTTAAAAAAATATCCGCACCCCCAGGAAAAAAATCCTGGATCCACCACTGACCACCACTGCCCCACCATCATCCCCACCGTTGCCACCACCATCGCACTACTGCCACCTCTAAACACCCAACACCACCGTCTCACCCCCCACACCCCCCCCCCCTCCCGTCTCACCTCCACCACTAGTGCCGCCCCACTGCCACCACCGCCACCGCCCCATGGCTTACTATCCCGAGACGAATGGTACAATACAAGTTGTGAATTTGCAAAAGCAAAGCAAAAGAACACCAAATTCCCAAATACCACAATACCAAGAAGCATTCACTTAAGCAAAGCGGAAATCATAGAAAGAGAAGAGGTTTACAACGTAAAAACAAACTAAATTAATTAATCCAATTCAAGCCATTTAAAATAACGAATTATCTCTTCATAAACCTCAAAGCTTTCCTCAGCAAGACGATTCATTCCTCTTGACAGCCTGCAAATATTAATCAGCATGTTAAATATATGATGATTGATGATTGATGAGAGGTTCACACACACACACATATATATATTTATTTACCTTAGTGTTAGATTTATGGTATTTCCTGTATGCCTTTGTACCCATATGAAGTAACCTGGTCTGTTTATCTATGAGTAGGATAAGATTGTTAGCATGGTGAAACCGGGTTTGGTAAAACGACGCGTGTTCAGCTTCGAGCTCCCTGAGCTGGTGTTCAGCAGTAGACATCAGATAGTCTAACCTGATGACATTCACATCATTTCGTGGTAGACACGTTAAATCATCGAAACCCGCGTTCACAAGCGGATACTTGGAAGCAAATTGGCTCCTTGTCTTTACCCGTTGCTTCCTGATGAAATTAATTCCTTGTGTTTATTAAAAAAAAAAAAAAAACTTGACAAAGTACATAGTTAAAAAAACTGTAAGATGTAACCCAAACCTTGTGTTATCAGAATTCGCAGGCTGTTGGTACGCCCCCTGAGACAGCTTAAATAACGCAGCGTATTTGGGCATGAGTGCCATTTCTTGTTCAGTACATTGGCAGCCCTCATTGAAGTAATTTATCCACTCCCCTTCCAACTCGTCAAGTTTGGTTGGAGAAACAAAGGTGAAGCAATCTCCGATGAAAGTTGCACTAATCGGAGTATGGCAATACGGAAAGTAATGGCCAACACCCTTGGATATGTTCGGGTAGCGCTGAAAGAATTCGTCACGATCCATACGAGGAGCACGGACACGACTAACTTTTTCTCGGCCACTCATGTCTTGTTCATTTTTGGTGCTGCATTTACCGCTATTGTCTGTGCGGCGGCGTTTGATGACACTGCCTGCTTCTTCATCTGCTGAAGAGGAAGGAATTACCGCGTTTTCAAGCGTGGTATCCAATTTGTCAGATGAAGCAATTACGGTGGCGTTGTTATCAGCCATTGTGATCAACTTAACTTGTTTGCAGGTAGAATGTGTAATATTACTGTCAAGAATTACAAATCGAATGATTAAACTACTGAAAGTAAAGCAATAAGAAGGCTCACAAAGTAATGATCAGTGCTCCCCCTCAATAACAGCAACCAAGATAGCAACGGTTAACGTGATTGAAGAGAAGGAAAGGAAAGAATAGACATTCCTTGTACAATCATATACCAAATTGAAGCAATATACGTATTATTATTATTATTATTATACATATAAAGCCCAAACAATGCTTTAGCACAATAACCCAGTTCTGGTCCAAAAGAAGCTAGCCCATCTAGAGATATATGCAAAATTTAGAGAGTACGTGTATCTTTGACATGAATTGGGTGTATATATATTTCAACAATTACACACCCATATATAAAGCAATTATCTGTATTTATCTTGGTCTTAGATCTTGTTTCATTTCAAAACTATTAGTTCTCTTTTTATTTCTAGAAATTATATACTTGCCTTTGGTTTCATAGAAATCCAAATACTTTCCTTTATAATCAAAATAATTGTATATTTTTTGTGTTATTATTTAGCCAAAAATATTTTGCTGTTCTATTTAAAAAAAAAAGAGAGAGTTTATTTATTTTTGTTGTTCTATTTTGAAACAAAGGGATACTTTATCTATTTAAGACCAACTTTGAAAAAATTTGTTATTTGCAGAACTTACAGAACCTTTTGTAGCCAATCATTTTATTTGATTTTTCTTTTATTTATTTTATTTAAATTTTCTTTTATTCTTTAGTAAAGGGTAAAAAAGTACATATGATATCCCACGTTATCATACATTTTTAAATCTCCTTATTTTTCTCAGTTTCAAACGTACAATAACAAATTATTAATAATTTATTTTGAAAAGTCAATTTAATCAAATCTTTTATTTTTTTATTAAATCGTTTAATGGAAAATGTAAATCAGGGTAACTCTTTTCTATTATTATATACATATATGTGATCGATGTATTTACATCTGTATATTTGACCAGTTGCATGTATGTAATTTGCATTTTACATATGATCCATCCAATTGTATGTAATTCTTTATTTTTAACATGTATAATTAACCAAATTATATATGTGCAAGTGTCCTATATAATTACAGTATATTAACATATGTAAATCTTCAAACTTATCATAAATATCTTCAAAGACTAACGTCTATTTACATACATGAAAATCTTTATAGCAATCATATTTTTTAAGTTTACCATCTATTTACATAAGACTTCATATTAATCCTCCATTTTTCAAAGTGAGTGTCGATTTACATATATAATCTTCATACCAATTATCAAGTTTTTAAACTTATCGTATATTTAAATACACGTAAATCTTCAAGTTGGTCGTCTATTACATATATGTAAATTGTTACATGTATATACGTACATCTTCAAGTTGGTCGTCTATTACATATATGTAAATTAACTGTTTACATATATGTAAATGTTACATGTATCTATAAGTGAACTATTTACACATATGTAACCACACCATTACATGTATGTAATAATTTTTCTATGCATAGCTACCAAAAAAAAATGAAATTCTAAATAAAACTTCAAAATTAATATTTATAACTTACTAGATCTATATTCACTAGATCCACTCAATTAATTACTTTAATGAAAGAAACAAAATGAATTGAAATCCTTTCTGAAACTATGTACCGTAGAATGAAAATGAAAAGCAAAACTAATCGGAAGACTACAATTCATTTTGAAAAGTAAAAATCAAAACTAAAATATTGTAGACTTTCTCAACAACCAGACTTCCATTTTGAGATTGCGTTTTTAATACATGAATAATTTTGCTACCGAAGATAGAATTTAGATACACTGTGACAATAATATATATTGTAGTTTCATCGGAGAATTAATATGTATGTTTTTCGATCCCATTTTTTCATCTGTGGGTGATAGAGAGCAAAACATGGAGAAAAAATAGGAAATGACTTTTTGAATCTTCCAAATATGCCCTTTTTAATTTATTAAAATGTGTCTCAAAATTCTATTTATTACGATAATGCCATTATAATTTCAAACCATTGATCAAATGATCTAACGTTTGTAATTAGTTCTGAAAGTTCTGTAAAAAAATTGAGTTCTGAAATGATCTTAACTCTATATATATATATATATATATATATATATATATGGAGCCGCTAGAATGAAAACCACCCCGAGTTGTAAGAACCGCGAGAACTACACCCCACGGGTGGGCGTTCACCATGATTTTTTTTTTTACAACTAGATGTGTGTATTATAAACACAACCGTAAAAAAAAATTTAAACGCCGTGGCCGAGGGGGTAGTTTTTTACACCACAAATTTGGTGAAAAAAAAGAAAAAAGAAAAAAGAAAAAAAATTAAAAACACCAAACTTGTGGTGTAAAAAACTACCCCCTCGGCCGCGGCGTTTAAAATTTTTTTTTACGGCTGTGTTTATAATACACACATCTAGTTGTAAAAAAAAAATCATGGTGAACGCCCACCCGTGGGGTGTAGTTCTCGCGGTTCTTACAACTCGAGGTGGTTCTCATTCTAGCAGCCCCCTATATATATATATATATATATATATATATATATATATATATATATATATATACTAGCCATTTACCCGCGCGATGCAGCGGGAATAGCGATTTACATGGATCCTATATTCTTATGGTCTAAGTCATATTTATTTGGTGGATTATTTTTATCAAGACTTATGATCCCATACTCCATCTCGCTTGTTTAAGCAGATTCATTACCTTATCATATACTTAGGCCTCGTTTGTTTGCATCTGAATGGAATCAATCAGAGGTTGGCTATGATTCGCTCAGAGGTTTTGGTGTTCGTTTGACATCTGAATGAGGATTTCAACTCTTAACCATTCATATTTGAGAAGTCGCTGGACAATTCAGAGGAGTGGAGCCTCTTATTCGGTCAAAGGCTCTGATTCACCAAACAAGGCCTTACCCTTAAAAACCTTCGGACTCGTTAATTTTTTTTTTTTTTTTTTTGAAAATTCATCTGTTACTCGGTTAGTGCTAGATCATCCTCTTGCCATTACATTATCATATTGTGGCATGTCTATTTAGACTTTGGTAGGCCAGACACTTCATCACATATTACCTAGACAACATTATTAGCTTTACTCACTTCCAACCCTTGCATCAAATTCTCACGAGTCCCGATTCGGTCATCCCACTTTCCGCTTTAGTTACCGCCATTTCATTATATTTATTGATGATTTTAGCAGATTCACAAGAATCCGCTATCTCATCGTTCTCAAGCTATTGATTCTTCGTTATTTTATCTTTTGTTGAGAACATCTTTTCCTACACCATCAAACACTTACAGTGTGATGGTGCTCCTAAGCTCACACGAGGCTCGATGAGTCAGTTTCTTTTTAAGTCAGGCATTACAAATCTCCTTTCATGTCCATACACACCCAACGAAATTGGGTAACTGGGTGGAAAACTATCATTTGGCTTACGATTGATCAGGTCTTGCTCTTTCTCAAGTTTTAGATCTTCAAAGTTATCAAGTATTCATCATATTACAAGCATTATCATAGTTTCAAAACCTCATATATGTATAATAGTAAATCTAGATATGAAGTAAAACCTTAATTAGATCCGAAAACATCATCCAGAACACAATTTTGCATAAACTGAGAAGTGAGAGGCCAAGCAAGCCGCAACGTTTCAAGTTCTAAAAAGATAAACGACAAAAGACCTAGCTATTACTCGTTACAACATTACCCTTGCTCCCTCCAAACATAAAGATAACTTTACAAGGTTATTCAGTCACCACACACTTTAATACCCGTTATTCCCTCCATACACAGATCCACCATAGTCAGCAGCAGGTGGCGGTGCATGGGCGACAGGAGGTGGTTGAGACGGGTAAGCAGGAGCATGACCCGAGTAAGGGTTATAGCTTCCTTGGGCAGGTGGCTGAGCAGTTGAATTCTGAGTTGCAGTTGCCGCTTCAGCAACAAAATTCTGAACCAACAAACAAAACAAAAAAAAGGAAATATTGATTACCCACCAAAAGAAGTATACGACACATTAAATTGGTTACTATTAATCTCTAATGGGTCAAATGGTCAAAATGCAAAAATAACCCCTAAATCATGGTATTCAAAAATACAACTTTTTCATTGAAACAATACAATTTCTGTGATCATACTTCACACAACTAAGTATTTATATAAAAAAAAAAAAAAAAATTGGAAAAAGTGTTTCGGGTACAACCATTTCAACCTGTATCGAAAATTACCATGTTGACCGCATTTTGACCCGATACCCAGGTTGGCCATTTTTACATCTAATAAAATTATGGAATAATATAATACCTGTATCAACTGCTGAGCTGTCTGAACTTGTGAAGCTGAACCGTTAATCTCAACAGTCATTTCATCAGGAACACCTCTTGTTTCTTGTATAGCAATGGTTGCACCACTAGCTCGTCTAATATAACTAATATTAGTGCCCGACGTACCAATTACGTACCAATTACAGCATCAGCATATGAAAGAGGATTTGCATGTTCTGTGACACCAACACATAAATAGCATCTCACTTTTGTGAATTTCGTTCAAAGGTTTGTTTTTTCGCATATGGATCCAAAAGGTAAATTGAATAATTTATAAAACCCATTTAAGCTATTGACCATAAAGGATAAACCAAAAACACCAGCAACATCAAATTAAAATGCAGCCGTTGACCAAAATGCAGCAATTGGCCAGGCATATTTTTGGCAACTCGATTCTAAAATCATCATAATGACCCATTATTAAATGGTAATAATAAAGAAAAACTTCAAAGTGATCACAATAATCAACATCTATAAGTATTCCCATGCTAATTAACCAAAATGAACAGCGGCACAAAACCAAAATGAAGCAGCCAACACAATATCAAACAACCATTTCGGAATCAGTTCGTAAGTAAACCAAACAACCATTTCTTTGCAGTTCATGAGTAAACCAAACGAAAGACCACACAATATCAAACAAACGTTTTGGAATCAATTCAACCACTCAACCCATGCGCGCTTTTACTGACATAGGCCTGAAGGTAAAAGAAAATTTAGATTATACAGCCTGATAAAGAAATAGCATATTCTAGATGATGGCGTAAAACAATTTTGAAAGCTTTACTTGAAAATGGAAGCTTCGTTAATCTCTATTAAAGGAGGATTATCTTCTTCTGTTACATCAACCTACTAACAATTTGAGCATTAATCTCTATTAAAGGAGGATTATCTTCTTCTGTTACCATCTGATTGAAATGCTTGAATTCTTTTTTTTTTTTTCAGTATACAATGCAGGTTAGGAATTCTTGGTGAAAACAGAAAGTCTTAGGGAAATGTGACCACTCAACCTACTAACAATTTGAGCATTAAGACCGTGGGGTATGGTGGGGCTTGGGTTGGGTTGGGGGCATGAGTTGACATGTGGAGTTGGAGCCCTTCCACCGGTGAGTGACGTGTCCGTGGGGTATGGCGGGGCTTGGGTTGGGGGCGTGGCTTGGCAGTTTATTAAAAAAAAATTGCAAACACCCGCCATGACAAGGCGGTGGACAGCGAATAGGAGGCCGCCACATCGGATCTCAAGCCCGCCCCACGCCCGGCTTCAAACCCAAGCCCATGGTTTTAAAAAACGGCTGAGGCGTGCGCCTCGAGGCGCGCCTCAAGGCGAAACGGCCGAAAAACGATTCTGAGGCGCGCCTCAGGGGGTGTATACTGTATGTGCGCCTCAGAGGGGCTGAGGTCAGGTGCGCCTCAGGGGTTTTTGATATATGTTTTTGATGTTTTTGAGTTTTTGTGTCAATTTCAAGCAATTTATGTCTTTTTTATGTGTGTTTTTGATTATTTTGATGAATTTGATGATGAATTTAGTTACTATTACTATTTTTATAAGATATATAATATTTATATTTATTTTTTAACTCCGACTCGGGCTTACACCTCGGTTCGCCTCAAGGCTTACGCCTCGTGAGGCGAAGGGAAAACGCCTCGAAACTCGTTTCCGTTTTTTTAAACCTTGCCCAAGCCCCAAGGGCCACGCCCCATACCCCACAGTCTAAGTTATGTCTAAGGATTTAGTTCATCTATTAGCAGCACATTACTCAAAGATCCACCTGTGTGTCGTAATTGATACCCATTACTGGCCCCTTTGACTTGTGGATGTAACACCACATAACATGTAGTTGCAGCATTGTCATGATGTGGCAGATCAAAGAGCAGCATTAGCCCAACGATTTGCCACGGTCCTCCAGGACTCGCCTAATGCTCCTCTAGAACTTTCTATTTCACAAAAAAAATATAAATAAAATCAAAAAAACATCAAATCCTAAAAACACATAAAAGAAAATTAGCAAAGCAAGCGTTTGTGTAGAAAAAAGCATCAAAGGATCACCTGGTACGCTACAGCAAGTGACCTTAATCCGCAGTCTGCAGATTAATCAATGACGCCTTGAACTGGCGTTCTATGTCTGTTTGTTGTGTGCAAGATTCGAAACATACACCAATGAAACAAAATAATTGGTTTGATTCTTTTTCATGTTTAGTTTTTGAAAGTGACCAGCTTGATTTGTGCTATCAACAATATAAGCAACTCTCCTAAAGAACATATGAACCCTAGTAGCAATCGCAATCGCCTCGATTTAACCATGTTCGCACTTTTTACATTATGAAGAACAAAGGATAGGATACCTGGGGCAAGACTGGCCTTGCGAGCTGCTACATTACCAGCTTTCTTTGCTTCAATGAAACTAACTTTGTTATTGATTATGAGCAGAGTGATAATACCCACAAAAGACTGCCAATCAGGCGGCTTTCCCTACAACATTTTGAATTCAATCAAGGTTTTACAGAGGAGAAAATGGTAATTTTAATAAAATCATGTATTAAATTAGGGTTCTTAGTTTTTACTCCTCAATTTGCAATGTCAATCGCCATAATAGCAGCAGCTTCCATAACCCATGATAATGTGTTCCACATAAATCCTAAATACTTCAAGAATTTGCTCTCCTAAACACAACCACATCATAAGTTCATCAAAATTTAAATACAACTGAGAACAAACATTAACATAATAACAAAATTCGCCATGAAAACACAGAAAATGACAAGTTTTTATAAAATAAAAAATGTTAAAGTGGCCTAAACCCTAGCTTCGTCAGATAAATGACACAAAAAGTTAAGGATCAAGACTTAATTGATATTGATTTACTAAGAAAATCAAATATAGGTATAGACTTTTACCTGATTCACCAGACCAGAAAAATGAAAAGTCGGTTTCACGGCCGGAACCCTAACAGCTGCCATCACCGTTCTCTCTCTCTCCTCTTGTAGCTCCTCTTTTCTCTCTCTAACTCCAGATATCTCTTTCTATCTCTCTCTCTTCTGTGTTCTGAAGAAAGAAATGGGATGATCAATGATAAACCAACAAAAGAGAAATTGAAGCATAAGAGAAATTGAAGCATAAGATGACAGATAGTTGAAATCACCACCGTCTTCACCAGATGCGACGGCTAGGGATCCATCTTCAACCATCTTAGGGAAGGTGTCCAGATCCTCGGGAACAATAGCTTACGGTGAACAGATCCAGATCTAAAATCTTAATCTTTGAGTAAGAGAGAGAGAGAGAGAGAGAGAGAGAGAGAGAAAACGAAAAGGAAAGGGGCGGTCGGATTCATCTTTGATTTGTGTTTTCTCTCCCCCTGATTATCTTTCACAATGGACAAAGTTTTCAAAATGAATGGTCCAAGTGTTGTATTGTATTTAAAAGGCTTGAGTGAAGTAAGGGTATAAGTGGAAAGTGATGTTTTATGGTGCTTAAAAGACTTGTACATCATGCTTTAAAGGTGTTTTAAGGAAATTTAAATGACCTTAAGAAGTCCTTTGGATATGCTTATTAATATAGTATATATATATATATATATATATATATATACTAGCTGTTTACCCGCGCGATGCGGCGGGAAACATATCACTTAGGATGGTTAGTTAGGGCTACGTACGGGGCGGGAAACATACTCGATTCTGTTAGTTTATCAATCCTCTCGGGTAAATATCAACGTAATAGAATGTTAGGACTTTCTTTCTTTGAATTTTAAAGAAAATCAGAATAAGTTTGAAATCAAACTACATCTGGTTACTCTAGGAAAATCACATTTCGGATTCTAAAACTAATAACAATAAAAAAAATAACAAACATACCTTAGATATGTCATTTGTCCCCAAGTTAAGCCCAAATCTCCAATACAGCTAAACAAACGGGCCCCATACATGTGAGTACTCATACTCAGCCCATATTGAAATTATTAGAACAAATGCATTATTAAAAACCATTCTAAGGGGCTGTTTGGTAGCCTTTTAATGACCATTCAGATGCTACCTCTTAATGGTTTAAAAGCTCTGACTGAATAAGAGGTAACCTCAAGTCTGAATAGTTAAGAGGTAACCTCTGAATGGTGAATCATCACATGTCACATTCTTCTACCTTCTCATTGGTAAAATTTTTAATGGTTCCATTAAGAGGTAGCCTCTTAATGACCATTCAGAGGCTACCAAACAGCCCCTAAATGTAACCCAATACAAACAAAAAATAACCCTTAACACTTTGATTCAGCAAGACTTCATTAAGCTATCCATCACTTCTCTAAAGTAATGTGATACCATGGTTAGAAACATCAATGATTAACATCAACAGGGTAGCCTTTCTGGCTTGCTTTCAGGATCCACAAGATCAAGCTTAAACTGTTAACAAGGAATATTAGTAGGAAATAGTATATTTTACATGTATTAGAAAAATGTGGAGTTGATGATGATTTTTTTGATCACATATAATCAAATAGTCATTTTGGATCCTGAACACCCTCAAAACGCTAAAAGCTTATATTAAAATAACGAACACCCCCCTTACATTTCATTTCACCGGTCCATGAACAGTGGATTGATCACATATAATCAAATAGTCATTTGGATCCCAAACACCCTCAAAACGCTAAAAGCTTATATTAAAATAACAAACACCCCCTTAGATTTCATTCCATTAAGCCTTTGAGAGTTTGGTTGCGAATATACCTGGCAAAATGGGTTTAGCGGGTTGGGTTATAATGGGTTTGGTTCATGACCAGTCATTTAAATAAATGTTATTTTGCTTCAGATCCAAATAGAGTGATAAATATGGGTTTGGGTCAGAATGAGCTATGACAATAATAGATTCAGGTTAGAATGGTCTATGACATTTGCATTATGAAAATTGGGAGATCAGTTAACAGTTTCGAATTACTAACTATCTGTTACTTTCTTATTTTTGTTTTAACTGGTTATTACTTTAACTTGTTCGGTTATTCGTTTTAATCAGTTTGGTTCTCACAAATCGACTACTCGCGATGACGGCGATAACCTTCACACTCGTTTTAAGTTCTTTTTGTCAAATATAAAAGAAAAGATATAGAATTTATAAAAAAAGGTATTAAGAAATACTACATGGTGGCACCAAAAACCTATAGCAAATCAGCACATTTTTGGCTACCAACATGAGCTCAGGGCTAATGTCTAAAGAAATTATGAACCATGCTTGTGGAGACTTGCAATAGGGACCCAACGACAATGGGGGTTGAGCAGCCCATAACCAAAAGCCATGTACCAATAGTGCGACATAGGTTTGCAACTATCTAGTTACGTCACTATAAGGTTCTCATTTGTATATGTAATTTTTTTGTATTGCATGAATAAAAAAACCAAAATTAGTACATTTTAATATAATTGTGATTGTTTATTAAAACTCTACTAAGAAACACACATGCTAGGCTCATATTGACGTTAGCTTCAGACTATTATCAAGCATGTCGATTCCAGCTTCTTGGTTAGCATCGAGTTGTGTATGGTGCAAACAACAATAAGACTGCGTTGTGGCAACCGTTAGCGCTGCGGTGAGCCACGTTGGCAGCCAGGTGGCTCGCGAGCATCGCAACGGGTGCCGCAAGCGGTCACGCTTGAGCGCCGGGGTGAGCATGGTAGCCTGGGCAAGCAAATGTGACTCCATAGATCAGAAAATCCTCACCAGCAAGTCACTAAGCCAGAGCAATAAGCCACCCCCACACAATCTGCTGTGCCGGAAATGCCGAGTACAGACCGATGTGATTGACCATTGACAATTATTGGTTAGTTTGATGATAAAAACACATAAA
The DNA here is from genome assembly GCF_002127325.2 of Helianthus annuus. Classification (NCBI taxonomy): domain Eukaryota; kingdom Viridiplantae; phylum Streptophyta; class Magnoliopsida; order Asterales; family Asteraceae; genus Helianthus; species Helianthus annuus. The sequence goes on from NC_035444.2 coordinate 162,341,930, forward strand.
ATGAAGTGCTTCAGTAGGTAGGTAACCGGAATCCTTACGTTATCCAGGTTCCGTATTTGTTTCATTGCTCCATCTGGGCCCTCACCACTGAACTTAAATTTCAACAAGTTGATCGTAAATAATCATGTGTAAATAATTAAAATAAATATGTTGTTTAACAGGGCTAAATGATTTCACCCAGACCCTTGATTTAAAAAAAGAATATACATTTAAAGAAACTCACTTGTGCCATTTATCCCAGGAGCTCTCCTTTCTTAGTACTTCAATCTCTGCCATAATGCTTCTTTGTCGACCTCCTTGTCATCATCTTCATCAATAACCACAAAAAAAATGACAAAAAGATTAGTCATCTTCTTCATCAATAGCCACAATTGATATGTCATAATTATTAGAATATCAAGATCTGATTACATTTTGAGTCTGAGCATGTTAAAAAAAAAATGCAAATAAATATTAAGATTTAGAGTCTCTTAACAAACCTGAATAATGGAAAATTGACGTTTCATTATTATCTTTAGCAAAACTGCAATAACCAGAACCTGTAGTCTTCAATTAATTTGTATCAAATTCAAAAAGAACTGCATAAATCATATAATTTGCTATAAATCATGATAGCACAACCCATTAACAACTCAAAAACAAGTGATAAACAAGAATATGGGGCTATGCTAACAAAAATTACCTTTAGATTGCTCAGCATCTTTACAGTTGCTGGATTAAAATGGAGCAACAAAAAAATTATAATCAGATATTGTATAAAAGAAAATAAAGTTATGTTATCGGATATAAGGCTATTGATTATAGAACAAGCTACCTGCATGATGAACTTCAAGTAGTTATTGATAGAATAGACAAGTGCCGGAACAGCAAGAAGCACATTGTTCCTGGTCTCGCAGCCCGATCTCACACGATTTAGCAAGGTAGACTTAAGATACACACATCAACAGCGCCATTACTTATAAGCTCCTAATTTGGACCCATACCATGTACCAGCACAACAAGGGCCTGTTCTAGGGATCCCGTATCGTCCCTCCCTATGCAGATACAAAACAAAAAAAAAATCAGAATTTGAGAGCAGGTAAAACTGTAAAAGTAAATGTGAAATTTATCATAGGATTACCTAACAGATGAATTATGTGGAGCAAATGCAGAAGCAATGGCTATGCGAAAACAGATGGCATGTGACTTGCGGATATGCTTCACCTGCAAAGCAAAAGACACAAATATTAAAGCAATATATCTTCAACCTTGAGGATACGAAAGTTACTTTCTCACAAAAACTATCTGGTATTAATAAATGCTATTTAAATCGAGCAGCAACAAATAAATTAACAATAAAATTTTCAATTTCCACTTTAATAAAAGTTCAACAAAGATTGAAATTAACAACATGCAGATTAATAATATTGATTAGATCTTAGGAGTGAACATCATACCAGATTCAACTCATCAGAACCCTAGCCATCATGATGGAGGCGGCAGCTATGGCATTTTGTCCCAGTTTTCGGATCGGATCCGATTCACCACATAACCTACAATATTCCTGCACCCAATAAATACAGAACATCAACGTAACTTCTGGACATTGACTTCTTAAGCTACATCTAAGACATGAATAATCATAATCAAACAAAAATAAGATATAAAGTCCTCCCGGAATGGCAAAAACAACGGAACCCTAAATCCCCAAATCTTCCATCGCATTGATTGGATATAAACATCATTTTTAAAGAAAATAAAAATAGTTTGGTTAAATATAAAAAAAGATCAATTTTCTGAAACATACAATTGAAACTCAATTTATAAACAAAGTTATTTAGAGGATGTAGTGGGTAATGAAGGATTTTTAGAAAGTTTGATGTCAAATTAAACTCAATTATAATTCACACATTTCGCACAATAACTCTATTTATATTTTGATCAAATCACTATTTTAGTCGAAAAACTAACTGGACCGGAATAGGAATATGTGAATGGAGGATCGTACTTTATGAGTATAGTATTGCGTTGTCTCTCAATTGGAGGATAATGGTGAGAAGTTAAAAGAAAAGTGTTATTATTTTTTGGGACAAAAAGAAGTCAAAGGTGGTGAAAGTGTTGTGAAAAGTAGCCAACTCACTTAACCTTGTGAAGGTGGGGCTTATATGTGTTTAATGGCACTGTGTATACAGTTTGATACTCCTTATCTATAATATAAAATCTCAAACCCACCATACTTACAAAATTACCATTTTAACGTCCTTAGTAAATATATTTAACTTTATTAAAAACACTTCATTGCAATAATTAACAAATTATTATGACTGGTATGTAACGTTGTTAAAGAAGTTGAAATATTGACAGAATTTGGACGTTTATCGTATCTTAATTTAAGTCGATGAAAAACAAACCAAACATATATCTTACTGAAGAGCAGGAGCATTTATACAGATGCAAAAAGCAACAGCTGAACATTTATCCTATCTTAATTTAAGTCAAACAATAAAAAAAAATAAAGTATGATGAACATTTATCCTTCAACATAAAAATAAAGTCAACTGAACATTTATTTTACAACACATGTAAACTGAAACAATACAGGTTACTAAGCATTTATACAGATGCAAAAAGCTACGGCTGAACAATACACATTTATTTTACAACACATGTAAACTAAAACAATACAAAGCCACAGAGCATTTATACAGAAAAACACAGCGAAATGTAAAAAGCCGACAGAACAATACACATGTAAACTAAAACAATACAAAGCCAATAAATGTGAGAAAACTTACAACAATGCAAGAGAGAGATGTAAAAAGCCGACAAAAAATGTAAGACCTTGATGTGAAGAGCCGAGAAACAACGCAAGACCCAGATGAAAGGAGTATTGATATTCTGAAATCGAAGTATAATAGTTGTTAGGTTGATGTTTTGAAGGTTTAATTGATGTAATATTTAGTTCAACTGAGATAAAACTTACAATTTGAAGGTTTAAATCATCTCAGTTGAGTGCTTGTAGAGTGTTGAGCTTGATGTTGAATTTATAGACTTCCAAGCATGCTCCATGTCAGACAACTCACAACTCTGAATAGTTATTATTCATTTACAGCTGCATGCAAAAAGCAAGCTCTCTGACTGGTGATTGCTTTACGGCTGCATTTAAAAGTTAAGTCTCGTTAGTAGTAAAAATACCATTTGCGTGCAGCAGTAAAAGTTGACGGCTGTAAACTGCTTCTCTATATAACTGGTCAGTGTATTACTTCTCACTCTATAATTTCTCACTCCTAATCTTATTGGTTAATACCCTCATTTGTATATTTTCAATGCATAAAATCTTTTTAAATCTTTACTCAAAAAATTAAGATGTTAATTGAAATTATATAATTTCCTTTAAAAAAAATGAAATTATATATTTTTGTGTACATAGAAAAAAAAATGATCTCTTGTTATACCTTTAGAGAACAACACAAAATGGCATCTTGATGTTGCCAAAGATCTTTCAATAACGATTCCCCAACTACCGAACCTGAGCTTAACAAATCCGCTCCTAAATGATACCTGGAAAAAAAAAACAAAAATCAGAATCAAATGTTTTCAAAACGTTGCATCTGTTCGAAGAAAAAAAATTAAATCAGCCTTGGCTCTAAAAGATGCCTCGAGAAATTTAGCCCCTTTCTTAAGCTTTCTTATTTTCTCAAGGTCAGAACATGCAGCTTTCTTATATTTTTAAAGGTGGCCATTTCAATCCACTTATGATAATTTATTAACACATGTCATATGAACAAAAATGAAAAGGTAAAACAAAAATTCAAGAAAGTAGGCCAGTGCGTCGAATTGTTTTAAGGGTATAATGGTCATTTCACTTGGAGTCAAATGAACTTTTTAACATCTTTGAGTGAAAAGGACTAAACACACATGTGTTACAGTTTGGAAAAAACTATATCCATATGTTTAATCTACTTGATATCAACATATCAAACTAATAGTTTTGGACAATTATTTTTAGATAAGGATAGACCTCAATATTTCTTCCATAATAAATAATCTAGCACCAGCCTCAATACCTACTTGGATTAATTACGGATATCAGCTATCAACGATCTAACCATATTGCCATCCTGTTAGACATAAAAAATAGCATCGCTTGAGGAGATAAACAAACAGATGATTGTTTCATTTGTTAAAATATCTTTAAAACGAATTACAATAAACCGTAACTAATGTAAACTATCTAATAAAAACAAACCTGTGTGCTCTATAGTAGAGAATCACCAATGCTAGGAGGATATCCCATGACCACATTCAAGACACCCTTCAGAGGACAAAAATGTAATTAGACATTACGTGATGAGTGATAAAAAAAAGTTATGGTGGAAGTGGGTTTACAGGCGGAATTCCAGATTGAAGGGCCAGCTCAGCTGCTGCTAAGGCGGTCAATGGTGTGAGCTCAGAGGGCTTTATGACCACAGTACAGCCACAGGCAAGAGCAGGGCCAACCTTGCGAGCAATCATTGCGATGGAGAAATTACATGGAGTGATTGCACCAACCGGCTGCAAGTTATTGGAATCAGCAGAGCCAACCTTGCGAGCAATCATTGCGATGGAGAAATATAACAACGTTTTCACGTTCGTGTAAATCACACCAGTCTTGCTTTTTATTTTCTACATTGGAGTTAACATCAAGATAAATAAAGTCAAGAAACATACACCGATATAATCTTCGGTTCACGATCTGAATTACACTCCAACCATGACCATGCAACCGGCAAACATGGGTCGCCACCTTCTTGAGCCGAATCCAACAACTTGTAACCCGATACAAAACTTGCAGCCACAACTCCTATAAATAATTAAAAAAACAAAGAAAAATAAGATTTTTAAAATAATTGTTAGACAAATTTAATCTAAAAAACTTAGTTTACTTACAAATCGTTACAGGAATCCATGATCGTTTATCAAAGACTGATAAAAGTGATGTTGGGAGGCTACGAGTTGCTGCTCGGTTGCTCTCAAAAGCAGCCAAAAACTCTTTGTACTGAACTAATACAGAAATTGATTGCAGAAGTAGATCTCTTAGTTCTGTGCTTGATATTCTCGGGTCGCTGAAATGGGTAACCACAAAAGTAACCTGAATAAAAACATCGAAAACATTAGTTTATACATAAATAGTTTATATCCGTAGTTATAAACTTACAAACATTGAAAAAGAGGAACGTACAAATGAACCAAGTCCTTGTTTTATAAACAAAAGGAGGATCACTCTTTCGCAAAACATGAAAACAATCAACCTGCAAAGCAAGATCAAGAGGGTTTAATAACCTCAAAATATTTTTGGGTAACGCAAAAAAGTGAAAGTTTATATTATGAGGGTTTAATGGCGTACCAGAGTTTCTAAATAAAATTCAGGCACATAACTGAAAACCAAATTCATTTTGCTAAGAACCAGAAGCAACTGAGAAATGCATTCCCCTTTGTTTCCAAGTGGCAAAAAGAGAGACATGGTACCTACGATACAAACATGGATACGAATTTAATAAATAAAAGAGTAAAATGTAACAAAACACCATGATATAATACAAACTATTAAAGCTTCAAAATAATAACTCCCTCCCAACATAGTTATTCCAAATACATTCAAAATCAACAAAGAACTTTAGATTCATAATGTGAACATCAATAATAACAAATTTCACAGCAACAGAATAAGATCATAAAATAACTCCAGCAGCAGCAAAAAATTCCTCAACAAAACGCGTTAAATCAATCTAGATATACTTACCAAAACATCATTACTCATCAAATCAAAATAAAAACTATATAACCATAACAATAGTTCCTCTAATTCACATAACAACTTAAAACTATAAAACGCACAGAAACAACTTAAACTAACACCAGAACATCACAATAACACAGATCTCGTAAACCTAAACAATAACATTCATAACATAGTGCAGATTTACCAAAAACATAAGCCAATAAACAGATTTCTGAGCACCGGAAACGACGTCGTAAAGCCTCTCAACCTCCATTCTCGGTTTCCATCAGAAAAACAGTAAAAAAGTTAAAAAGTTAGGGCTCGTAGACTACAAAGTCCTTTGGATATGTATATTATATATAGTATAGCTATATATATATATACCAGTGTTCAGTTTGGTTTTGTTTGGAAACCTTTAATTCGAAAATCAAACCAAAAACAAATGATGAAATTCGGTTTCGGATCCCAACCATATTAAGATCCCTAAATTGAATACAATTTAAATCCAGATACAATTTGGTTTGGTTTGGTTTTCTTTTTTAGTCAAAACCAGAACTTAAGCAACCCTACATATTCACACCACTATGCATAACATGAAAGATAAACAATAAGATTCGTAATATATCCTGCAAAAGGAAACCACCAAAAAGAACTTACTTGCTCAAACTTGAACGTTGGGGATAAAAAGTAGTTGGAATCATTAACTTCTCCAACAGGTATGTCAACTGGACCCCTCGAATAAGAGCCATCCTACATAACAGAAAATGTGGTTAATGGTAGTGATTAATAGAAGATCGTTGGGTATAACACTTGATCCATTTGAAGATGATGATGCCTACATAGAAATTAAGACTTGCTATAAAAACACACAGATCGTTGGGTATAACACTTGATCCCTGAACTTAAAATCTAACTGTGTATGATTCTTTATGCAAAACTTGCTATAAAAACACACAGAACAGTATGCAAAATATGAAAAAAGATTAGGGTTTTGTGTGTATATTACCTAGAAGACATAAAGTTCATCTTTTTATTGCGAGCCAAAATACCATCTGATGTTGATGTTGAATCACATTTTGAAGTTGATGTAGGGCTGCAGGCTGATCAGTTCTTCCTCAAACATATCATATAAGACAACACATCATCAATCTGTATAGAAAGTTCTGATTTGCAAGAGTAATAACACGATATCAGGCATAATTCCAGTACCTAACACTGACACGAATCAAGAGTAATAACGTTTAATCAAATACGTTACAGGTCCATACCTGAATAGGCTTAGAGCCGTACTTGAACACAACGCCATCAGAGGTCCACACATGTAAAAGTTCAAAGCAACCCGGTAAATCAAGTTCTGCATTGATTTTTAATTCCCAAATCATCATTTTACGGATCTGAAAAATACAAAAAAACCCTAGATCTACAAAATACCAAATACATATAGGGGTGATATGAGGTCTACGAACATACAGGATACCGGATCTGCTTGTTCTTCACTCCCAAAAACGAAAAGAGTGCCACTGAAACCGGATTTGGTGATATGAGCTGTACAAAAACGAAATCAGTTCAATAAAAACGAAAAGAGAGAAAAGGGTAAGAACACAATACCAGCCTACACGGCTCGGACTATTTGGTTCCATGGAAGGATCAAACCGCCGGCGAGGTCGCAGTGAGCCAGTGGCTCGGCTCCGCCTAGAGAAACCCTAGATCTTTTTTGAGAGAGAAGCAGGGAGATGGTTGAAATGGCAAACCCTAAAATCGATTGTACAGTACCCTTGTTTCAGCATTGTTGATGAATTTGAGAGAGAGAGAGAGAAACCGAGGATACCTTCATCGATCTGGTGAAATCCTCACAGATCTGGTGAGAGATCTGGCGAGATCCGAGAGAGAGGCCTGATGAAGTCGCTGCAATCACCGTAGAGAGAGAGAGAGAGAGAGCAGAGGATGAGAGGAAATGTGAGATGAGAAAAACCCTAGTTTGTGTCGTGTGTCCGCATGTTTAGTTTAGGGAAAAGGGTATAAGTGGAAAGTAAAGTTTTCTGGTGCTTAAAAGACTTGTACATCATGCTTTAGAGGTGCTTTAAGGAAATTTTAATGACCTCCTTTGGATATGTATATTATATACTAGCCATTTACCCGCGCGATGCAGCGGGAGTGACGATTTACAATAGGATACTTGTTTACCGTTAATTTATCAGTCGTCCCGTGATATATTGTATAGTACTTAAGTTAATTTTCTTATTCGTGATATGTTGGCACTTGTTTTTCTGTTAGTTTATCAATCCTTTCGTGATATATTTTATAGTACGTTTGTTATTTTTTACTCATAGTATCGGGGTTGGGTACCAAATATGATGCATCGAGTTCATATGTATGACATGATTTTCGGGTTGGGGTTATGTTGAGCTCGACTTAAAAATTCGGGTTCGGGTTGAACCCACCAACCCACAAACTCAGCATGTTTCTAGATATTAAAATGGGAATTGGAATAATATTAGCTTAACCCTTGGATGTAGAAAAAGATACCCGCAGTCTGCTTTCGAAAATAATGGATATCTGCCAATTGCAGAAAAAGATACGTGCATAGTCGCTTACTATGTTTTTATAACTTCTTAAAATTTTTGTTTTCCCTAACTCGTCTTGTAATTTTTATACAACTTTAATGTATACACTTGTGAATACATTGAGAGCTTGAAATCTATGTATTGCTTCCTATCTACGTTCGGAGATAACGGATTTTAGAAATTTATAAATTGATTGTACTATCTATATGAATACAATTTATTCACATACGAATACATTTTATTTATAATTGATACAAATATGTGCGGATTTGCAGCATTTTACATTTCAAATTTGTTTTCTGTGAGTTTTATTTTTTAAAGATCTACTTAACAGTTAAGTAATTGTTAAAGTAAAGAGTTAATGAAAATAAGTTTAACAATTAAAAAGTAGAAGACATTAATTATTGATAAACCTTTTATTAGCGGCAATTCCTGAATTTTTTCTATAATAAATACATTACAACCTTTAGGATTTGAACTCTCAATTTTTTGGTTTTGGACTGTGGAGTACACCACTGACCGCACCCATTTCTGCCTTATTGAGTTGCGGATCGATCATCTGGAAAAGTGGCAGCAGGGGAAGCAATTCCCAAATGGACTACAATTTTTTTTTCATCCAAAGGCAAGAATGTGAATGGGAGCTTTCAATGGACATATTTTGGGTGTTTATTCCATCATTTTTTAGACAGTATAGTCTTAGTTTAAAAATATAGTCTAACGTATGTCTCGTAAGTCACTTTATAGTTATTCGGTTGCCTTTAAGGCCAATAAAGCAGCCCCGTAAGATGCTTCAGTTTGAAGTGCTCGACGTACAGGCAAACCAAGCACTCTCTCTCGTATCTTTGTCCACTTACCGTTTTTTGATCCACCACCCGCAATAAACACTTCTTATACTTTAGTAGCTTCTCGGGAAATAACGTTTTCATGTTTGTACACAAAGAACTTTACACAGAAACAAAAAAAACCTATGCAAACTCACCACTGATACAGGTCTAAAACACAAATATACCAATATAAGCCTTTCAACAACCAACTAAACAAAAAATTATTCAACAAAATATCATCCAAATTTAAAATTCACCACCCATATGAACTTCGTTTCTTCAAAAGCATCAATCACAGATCTAAACCAAACGTATCAGCAAATGAACCATTCAACAAGCAGATTTATGAAACAAATATTTTAAACAGTTCATCATTTAAAATAGGATTCCATCACGAACACGAATTTAATTTCATCAAAACCACCAATTATAAATCTTAAGCAAATATCCTACCAAACGGAACCACAAACACCTACTCAAACCATTCTAAGAACTCGTAAATTTAGTAATTGCCTTTCGCATAGTTTGTCAACTCACCAGGAAAAACAAGCTTCACAACAATCTGAATCTCCCTAGACGACAACATTGTTGGTGGTAATGTGTGGACCGGTGTTGTTGTCAGGCTGTCATCAGAGGTTGTCGAACCGGTCAGCACGTCTGCAACATCCTTGACTACAGTCTTAAGGGTCACGTAGACGGAAAGGCACAACGTATAGCATAACAACCGAGGAAAATCATAAAAGTGAGTCATGTACTCGAACGATGACAGCCAAATGCCTTAGGCCATGTGTAGTCATAAAGGCGCCAAGGCTTGCACCTTGACGCGCCTAGAGAGGCGCGCCTAGGGAGGCGTGCTTTTTAAAACCCAGCTTTACTTGTAGCCAAATGCCTTAGGCCATGTGTAGTCATAACCCCCCTTTGTGGGCGTTATGTGACACGTGGCGCGCCACGTGTGCGGGTGGGCGTTATGGGACGTTATGCATTTAAGCCCGTAGTCATAAAGCCCCTTCCCATCATTACCTAATTCTTAATTTTCAATTTTATTTATTAATTATAAAAAACCTTGCTTTATTTTGATTGGTTAGAATTTGAAAAGCAAACCCAATAACCCCTCATAACCCCGTGATATATATAGCGCTTCCTAATTTTTTTTGCTTCATAACCCCGCCCGTAGTGGTGTTCGGGGGGTTATGGGGGGTTATGAGATAAAATGGCGCCCCACTACGTTCAGTCTTACAAAGAAACATCTTATAAAAAAAATTGTTACCAATGATGCCTCCTGCAGCAATGGGAACTAACATGATTGAAATATCTATCGGTTCCAGACCTCAATAGCCAATCCCCGTTTAACCTTTTCAAACCTTAAAAGTAGGCATAAAACCTAAATGAAATCAAGCTAAAAGTCTGATCTGCTGCAACCATGTCCGACTGATTCGTTATGCCATCAATGCTTACTTGCGGTCTTGCTATAATTAAGTATAAGGAACGTGTCAAATGCGTTGAACTATCCGAAAGTTGCCCTTAGTGTACTACTAATGTATAACCTGCTAGTTTGTTTTTAATTAAAAACTATGTTATTATTAAATTGAGATAACATTTGTAATCAAGTTTGACACACTTATTATTATATATAATAAAAACTGAATCGAGGTTCCCATGTGACTCACCAAATGTGGCAGCATTAGCCCTAGATGCAGCAGCAATCGGGTTAAATATCCAATTTGTTGCCTTCTCAACTTTGTTGTGCCCTTTATGGTGCGCCTTTTCTTTCCTTGTCTGGACGACCTCTCAAAAAACTGGAGAGGTGGTTCACTTCATAAAAAACTGGAGAACTGCAAGCACGTGTAGGCTTCCAAAAATTTTGAGGTGCATTAGACACTTTAGGACCCATGTATGCATTAAATAGTTCATTATTTTAATCGTATTGTATTGCTTGTCAACATTTTGGGCAGTTGACTGACTTGTCAACACTTTGGGCAGTGCCTGACTTGTCAACATTTTAGGCAGTTGACTTGTTCCAAAACAGCACCCTGACCAATACGAAGCCCAAGCCAGAAACCCAGCGGCCCATAGCCCTTGATGGATAACCTCAAACAACAAATCCAAAACAGCACCCTGACCGAATTACAATCCCAGAGCCAGTCTAAAGCCCCTGCCCAGTGCCCAGATAGTAAACTGTCCCCCAAAACAAGCAGCCCACGACCGAATAACAATAAGCAAAAAGTCCCGAAGATGCGCAGCTTTCGAGCACTAACCAAAACAAAGTGAGAAAAACAAAACCGCAAAACCAGAGAGCACCACAACCACCCGAAAAACGTGTGAGCTAGTCACATAAATTACTTACGGATGGGAGGTTTTGCAACCACGGGATCAAAGAATTTACCCGTCTTCGCCAACTTGGACATGAACTGATTTTATGTGCACCAATGTTTTCCACTTATCCTACGTAATACCAACAGCCAATGTCATCAAGATTGATTTTATGTACGCAAACGCTTTTTAAATTGAATAATAAGTACCTTCAAATTGACATAAATTCTGTGCTTTGAATCATTAAAAGTGCCTAACTTAACACCACACCATCTGGAATGTTCAAAGCCACAACACTTCAAATTTAACATCCAAATAAACTTTCTTTTAATGAAATAATAAAAATATTATACCTTCATGTTCCAAGCTTCTCAACACCTTCAACTAAAGTTTCCATTTCTGAAACAAAAATGGACAAAAAAATTAGGCATTGTGCCACCACAGCCTCCTTTGACTTCATCATTGTGACCATCAATAGCTCACCCGTGTTCTTGACTTGAACCGTCATTAACGTCCTTGAATCCAAACCAATTTTATCATCTACTGAGATCACATGATTACTTTCAAATAGGTTGAGGAGCTCCTTGAGATCATTAAAAGCCACATTAGTCAATAATACATTAAAAATGAAAAATCATAATAACTTAACATGATTTATTCTTAGCTAAGAAGAAAATGATGATTAACTGTAAATATTAATTTAAGCAAGGGTATTTCACATTTACTTAAAAATTGCAAATTTTGACCGTAGAAATTAGAGAAAAAAAATTGCCTTGTCAGTAATGTTAAATACATGATCTTCGATTCATCTCAGGTAAGAAAAAACCTTATACCTATATATTTTGTTCATACCGTATCCCCTCTAGCATCAGTTGTTGCTTCATCACATGTAACTTCACAACTGTTCAATTTTTTACACATTTCTTCATTTGGTAGTCAAGAATGTAGCTGAAAAACAAAAAAAAAAAAAAACTTAGATCTGAACAAGATCAACAACTTTGGATTAAAAATTAGAACCCAACAGTTGTTAATCTAACTTCCGCACACTGATAACACACTTAGATCTAAACAAACATCACAAAAAATCAAGTTCTGAATTAAAAAGAGTATTAATGAAAAACTGATAGAACACATACCTTTCCATCAGCATCATGTCTTGATGTAACCAACAACCACCGATTCTGCGTTTCTTCTCCCCATAGAAACCCTAATTCCCAAAATGTAAATAGATAAAGAAGTACAACAATGGATTCGTATGAGTTATGTTGAACAGAGTTGGAACACATTACCTAGAATAACAGTTGAGCAAATCCACTCAAACTTTGAACCATAGACCTGTTCTTGCGAGGTCTGGTCTGGAGATCTGGTTGATTGAAGAAATAGAGAGATTAGGGTTCTGTATGTGTGTTTGTGGACAAAAGAGAAAAGAGGGATGGATGATTTATATTTCAAAATTTGAGATACGAGGAAAGCATAATCGTCAAATTTGAGATCTGAGGAAAGCATAATCGTCGAAAACCATACCTTTTAACTTCTCTTATTGTTGAAGTAGTAGTTGTCTAACCCTCAAAAAGATCCAATCCATGTCTGTATCTGAAGCGGAAGAGATGGCACGAATGTGGTTCCTCCATGGATAAATCTCTAGGGTTCTTTTTGAGAGAGAGAGAGAGAGACAAGAATGTGGGTGCTTGAAAGCCTGCAAATGAAAAATGAAAAGAAGGCAGGGATGTATGGAGAATTGGGTATGAGCGGGAGTTGAAAATTGAATGGACGGTGCAGATCCCAATCCGTGTGATGTACTTCTATGAAAATGGACGGTGCAGATCTCAATCCGTGTTTATTTGAGTAGAAGGGTATAAGTGGAAAGTGATGTTTTATGGTGCTTAAAAGACTTGTACATCATGCTTTAGGGGTGTTTTAAGGGAATTTTATGACTTTAAGAAGTCCTTCGGATATGTATTATAAAGTAGTATATATAGTATAGATATATATATATATATATAGGGAGGGGCTCATGCGAGAACCACCCTTATTGTGAGAACCTTGAGAACCAATGCGAACACAACCTAAAATAGCTAAAAAAACCTAAAAAAAACCTAAAAAAACCTAACCCCCACCCCCCCCCCAAAAAAAAAACCTAACCCCCCCAAGCTAAATGCTAAAAAAAACCTTAAAAAACCTAAAGAAACCTAAAAAATGTAACATTTGTGCTTGTAATCGTCATGAACAGTTCTATTATCAATAAAACAATGTTATTTGATCCCAATGTTTGTTTGGTTGTGTTTTACAATTTTCATGTTTTAACTTTTGTTCAATTTCAAACTCTACATCGCTTTCTGGAGCATTATACGCAAACTGGTGCGTAAACGTACTCAGTTTAATTCGACAAATACTCCGGAACATCAACATATACTCAACATACCTTAAATAACCTTTACATAACTTAGAAATAAGTTTTGAAGGCTTTGGTATGGCAAAAACAAGTTAATTCGCTTACAGGGACTAAACTTGACAAACTACGAAAGTATGCCAATTTGAACTGTAACGAACATTCTGGAACATGTCCATAAGTTAAACATACCATAAATATCCTTTACATAGCTTAGAAATAGGCTTTGAGGGGTTTGGTATGCTAAAACAAACTTTTGGATCATTCAGGGGCTAAAAGTGTCAAAAAGTGCACAAGTTTGCACTTTTGCGCATAACTTACGTTCTGAATACATCCGGACATCCAAAAATTTATGTAAACACCCTAATATTATGCCTTAGTGTTTGGCATAAGAAAAATCCATTCGTCGCGTCATTTGGATCATCTTTCGCGCTTATGCGCATTCCGTCGTAATTAACCGAACATCGCGATCGTACGGCCAAACGAACCAACATCCGGAACATTTTTGAGCATGTTTCATGTCCACAATGTTTAGGCATCATTTTAGGGCCTTAAAGATGGCTTTACGGGCCTTAGAAGTGTCGGAAATGGCTTAAATACGCAACAGGGACCAAAACTGCCAATTCTGAAAATATGTGCAGATCAGACGGGGCCAGGCGGCCCGCGTGAGTTTGGCCTGCATATTGAGGCGGGCCGCATCAGACTAACAGATCAGATAAGATCTATTAGTCAGCGAATCTCAGCAGATTAAACCACAACCACATGTTTTAAACTTGCCCTTTCGGCTCTCTAAGGGGTATTTTCAGTAACCACAAGTTTTCGACAAGTGTACGCACGAGATTCGATCACGTTTTTCAAGAAACGATCCTAACGGTTCGGGAAATCCTATAAATAACCCCCCTCCCTTTTTGGTTAAAACCCACAAGAATCTGATCTAAGCTCTAAGTTGGAACCTTTGTTTCATACCTGAGCTATTTGATCTAGATTAGCACTCGGGGACCCTCCGTAAGTCTTCTTTCGCTCTTTTATTCGCTTTTCGAGTCCGAAAGTCAACGTTTTGTTGACTTTCTGCATTGACCAGCTTATGGTCGATGCGAAGTTCATGGAACTTCATAACGTGAGCGTGATCACGATGGTTATAGTCCGTAGTGACTATACCTACTGATCACCACGTTATCTAGGCTCAGTGACGAGTCGTAGTTTCGGCCAAAATGTGCATTCTTGCATATTTTGGTAACCAAACTACTCGTGGGCATCAAAGCCGTTTGTTTTGATGTCAAACCTGTTTTCAAACTTAGTTAAGCATGTCCTAACATGCTTAGCTCGTCACTTTTAGTTTAGTGCTTGTATAGGGTCGTAAGGTAAGCGATCTAAACCATCGCTTATGCTTTCGAACCCGACCCATTTGGTCAATCATTAGGATCCGACCAAACACTTTAGGTGACCATAGTTGTAACCTTCCGGGGTTATACCTAGTGGTCACGATGTTAGGCGTTCCGAACGCGTTCTACGCGAACGACGCGTAAGGTAGCATAAGCTACCTAAACGGGTCGTGATGGACCGTAAGCACTTAGGTTAAGTTTCATTTTAGTATGTAGGCTTTGTTAAACCATATTACACGAGTCTCCATACTCGTTTGGTTTACGAACCCGCGTACTATCCGATCCTTCCGATTTGGTCCGGTATATTAACATAGCTACCTATTAGGTGCCGTTTGATATCCCGTGATCTTTAGCATTATCTGGTTATTATACAAGAACTCCAAAGCAATCTTAGGTGAGTACATTGAACCCCTCTTTTACTGTTTTCCAAACTATTTTGGGGTGAAACACATGTGCCTATCTGTTACATTCATGCTTTCCATGTTTTCACATCATATGCCTGCTATGTTGTTAGTACATTATAGTACACGATTTTATTACATTTTATGCTATGTATGCCCATTGTGTGCGTACTTAGTGCATTGATTTACATGAACATTACTGCTGCATATGTTTACTCAGCATATGGGCACATTGATTTACATGAACATTTCTGCTGCATATGTTTACTCAGCATATAGGCACATTGATTTACATGAACATTTCTGCTGCATATGTTTACTCAGCATATGGGCACATTGATTTACATGAACATTTCTGCTGCATATGTTTACTCAGCATATGGGCACATTGATTTACATGAACATTTCTGCTTCGTATGTTTACTTAGCGTACTTAGTACAATTGTTTACATCACATGCCTTCATTTTGTTATGACATTTGGTTTGTTTAACATGGGACAATACATTCATTAACATTAGCTACGCCGTTCGTTAGTAGGTAGTGGTACCATAGGAATTGACAACTCCCATTCCTGAAGTCCTGGGTTTGATAGGACTGGAAGGAGTGACCGAATTCGATATACATAACTTAGATGAACCTTTAATTTGTTTAAGGGTTTATCGCCGCAGTCTCAAGGCTTGGATGTATGCATAGTTTACAATACCGCATAAATGTTAATATCAATAGAGCATGCATTTTTCCACAGAACATAACGTTGATTTAAACCACGTGTTACTTCAACGACTTGTTTTGTGCAGTTTACATATGTTTTAAGTTGATACATTTCGCTTACCATACATGATACATTTTGGGATACACATTACATGATTTACATTGAACATAAACACGTTGACATTGACATACACATTGGTGGTTTACATTTGAACATAAACATTTGACATGGTTTACACAATAACACTTGACATTTGGTTTATACATGAACAATTTACATGGTGGATTGGTTTGGGTAAATGGTTGGAGTAACGTGCCGTATGTAATATGATACAAACATGGTGGATACGCCGCTGGTACTTCCTATATATAAATGTTTGTATAATATTACATATCTTAGCGTTATCTAAATCATTTCAGTTTAGACATATAACATTTTATACAAATAACATACTTTTCATAAAACATTGTCTTACAAAACAACTTATTATATTCGACTTATTTTACTTGGTTACTCGTTTAACCTTGCACTTATCTATACATATCATTTGATGTTATCGTTTTTCAAATGGTTTACAAAGCAAGACAAATTACAAGGTTCATGACTGACTGTTATTAAACATTCTTTAAACTCAAGTCATGAATCCCATTTTCACAAAACCTATGTATCTCACAGGCATTTTTATGCTGACGTACCTACTTTCACATGTGTTTTCAGGAGCTGTTCCATAGGATGTTGATCACGATACTAGGGCGGACCTGTGCCTTAGAGACTAAAAAGCTGAAGATAGAACTAGAATAATTGTGTTTTGAATTCTGTACTTCCTTTTAAGACAATGTAACACCCTTGTTAATAAATAAAAATGTAACTTTAATTTCCATGGTTGTATAACAATTAATTCTGTCCACAACACTCCCCGGCGTTTCCGCCGCGGTTGCATGTTATACGCGGCCGGGGTGTGACAGAAGAGTTGGTATCAGAGCCATTGGTTATAGGGAATTAGGTTATTAGTAATGCTTTGACCTAGACTATAACTTTCTAGGACCCTAACACGAGTTATCTTGTGTTTAGAGTTTAAAACATGCACATCACCTACCCTTAGGTGATAACCACAACGGGAACTTCGGTTTCAAATCCACTTTGAAAATTTATCATCTGTTCTAGGATGATTGATTACTAGGTTTTGAACCCTCTGTTATAAGGTTTTGAACCCTCTGTTATATGGTTTGGAACCTCTTTGGATTTCAAAAATCCCGTCAAAGTTTTGGGTTAATAGTGTGAACACGTGCGAACTGGAAGAGTGAATGCCTGTACCCTAGGTTTTCTGTCTAAGGCTAGAGTGTTCGTACAAATCCACATAATCGGACCAGTCACTCTTACCTGGGAACTCTTGGGGTGAGTGTTCACTTATAGGCGAGCATGTCTTCGCGATACACTAATTCTGACCTATTTACTTTGACTAGACATTTCATGTCGCTTGTTTGCTTTGCGATGCATAACCGCCATCTTTGCTTTTGTTGATTTTGCTTCATCTCATTCTCTTCATCCAATCATCTCACTCGTTTCATTTCATGTTTTTCTCTTCTAGAATGCCTCCTCGACGCGACAACCAGATAGCTACTGCCGAGCTGGCAGAGATTATTGCGCAGCAGATGGCTGCTCAATTCCCAAATCTCTTTGCTCAATGGAACCAGGCCAACAACAACAACAATGGTACATGCAAATACAAGGATTTTAACTCGGCTAAGCCACTCAAGTTTAGTGGTTCTGAGGGAGCAACTGGGCTTCTTCAGTGGTTTGAGAGCATCGAGAACACTTTTCGCCACGTGCAGTGTCCGGATAATCGCAAGGTCGAGTTTTCTTCAAGCGTGTTTCAGAAGAGGGCTCTTACATGGTGGAATGGGGTTATGAGAGATCAAGGTGCAGAAGTTGCTCTAGCTCAGACATGGGCTGAACTGAGAGCTCTTATGATGAGGGAGTTTTGTCCTCGTCATGAACAACGAGCGTTGGAGAAAGAATTTGATGTTTTGAAGCAAGATAGTGGCGAGCACAGGGCTTATACTGACAGGTTTGAGGAGTTGAGTCTGCTTTGCCCGACTATGGTTACCCCACTCGATAAGGCCATCGAAAGGTACATCGACGGCCTACCTGACTCAGTACAAGACATCCTTACTGGTAGCAACCCTACCACACTTCGTCAGGCAATCAAGTTATCAGCGACACTGACTGAGTCGCAGATTCGAAAGAATAAGCTACACAGGAAGGGTGACAAGGGCAAGAAGCAGTCGGCTGACAAGGAAGATAGCAAGAAAGGTCAAAACAAGAAGGGAAAGGATTCTGGTTCCTCAAGGGGGTCAAGGAAGCGTAAGGCTTCCCAAAACTATGCTGTCACTGCCCAAGCTAACCAGGCAGCTCCCAACCAGCCTCCAGCAAAGAAGCCCTATTCAGGAAGTGCACCTTTGTGCAATCAATGCAACAATCACCATCAGCCGCAATATCAGTGCCGTTTCTGTACAAACTGTGGGAAGTCAGGACATCTTGCCGATGTTTGTCGGTTTGCTCAGAATCGCGCAGTTCAGAACCCTGCTCAACAAGTTACTCAGCAACAGGGCCAGGCTGCACGACCAAACTACCCACCAGGTGCCTGTTATAACTGTGGGGATCTGACCCACTACAGAAATCGGTGTCCAAGACTTGTCAACCAGAACCAGAATGCAAACCAGAATCAGGCACAGGCTCGAGGTCGAGTCTTCAACATGAATGCACAAGAAGCACAAGCAGATAACGAGGTGGTGAACGGTACGTTCTTTATCAATAATCAGCCAGCATCTGTTCTTTTTGATTCGGGTGCCGACAAGAGTTTTGTGTCATTATCTTTTGAGACAATGCTTCGCGTGTCTAGAACGAAACTAGGTAAACCTTTGACAGTAGAGGTTGCCAGTGGTGAACCCATTGTTCTTAATTCTGTTCTACGCGACTGCCAGTTGAACCTTAACGACCATATTTTTCCTATTGACCTCACGCCAATGCAACTTGGAAGCTTCGACGTTATTGTGGGAATGGATTGGTTATCTAAGCATCGTGCAGAGATAATTTGTTCTGAGAAGATTGTTCGTGTGCCACTGTCGACAGGCGAGATCCTTCAGGTTCGTGGTGAGAAGCCTGCCGGTGGTCTCAAACTCATGTCTTGTTTTAAAGCTCGGAAATATCTGCGAAAGCACTATGTGGCTTTCTTAGCACATGTTACAGCAGATAAAGGCAAGGGTAAGACTATTTCAGATATTCCTGTCGTTCGGGATTATTCTGAAGTTTTCTCTAAAGAGTTACCCGGTCTACCTCCAGCACGCCAAGTCGAGTTCCGTATTGATCTCGTACCTGGTGCAAATCCCATTGCAAGAGCTCCATACCGTCTTGCACCATCAGAGATGCAAGAATTATCTAAACAGCTTCAGGAGCTCTCCGACAAAGGTTTTATCCGTCCTAGCTTTTCACCTTGGGGTGCTCCCGTTCTCTTTGTAAAGAAGAAGGATGGATCTTTTAGGATGTGTATCGATTATCGTGAGCTTAACAAGCTCACCATCAAGAATCGATATCCCATACCTCGCATTGATGATCTCTTTGATCAATTGCAAGGCGCTTCTTATTTTTCAAAGATTGATCTACGATCTGGATATCATCAGCTTCGGGTGCATGAAGAAGACATTCCCAAGGCAGTGTTCCGTACTCGTTATGGACATTATGAGTTCACAGTCATGCCATTCGGTTTGACTAATGCTCCTGCTGTTTTCATGGACTTGATGAATAGGGTCTGCAAGCCTTATTTAGATAAGTTCATCATCGTTTTCATTGATGACATCTTAATATATTCCAAGACGCGAGCTGATCATGAACAACACCTTCGTCTTACTTTGGAACTCCTAAAGAAAGAACAACTTTTCACCAAATTCTCCAAGTGTGAATTCTGGCTTAAAGAAGTTCAATTCTTAGGACATATTGTCAACGAACAAGGTATTCATGTAGATCCCTCCAAGATCAATGCGATTAAGGATTGGGATACGCCTACTACTCCTACTGAGGTTCGTTCTTTTCTTGGTCTGGCGGGTTATTACCGCCGCTTCATTGAGAATTTCTCAAAGATTGCAGTTCCTCTAACTGCTATAACTCAGAAGAACAAGCCATTTGATTGGGGAGTCAAACAAGAGGAAGCGTTTCTGACTTTGAAACAAAAGCTTTGGGACGCGCCTGTCCTAACATTGCCTAAGGGCAATGATGATTTCGTCGTTTATTGCGATGCATCTAAATTGGGTCTTGGCTGCGTCCTGATGCAAAGAAACAAAGTCATAGCATACGCATCAAGGCAGTTGAAGATACATGAGAAAAACTACACCACTCATGATCTTGAGTTAGGTGCAGTTGTCTTCGCTCTTAAGATCTGGAGACACTATTTGTACGGTACAAAATGTGTGGTTTTCACTGACCACAAAAGTCTTCAACATATCTTCAATCAAAAGGAACTCAACATGAGGCAAAGACGTTGGGTTGAACTTCTAAACGACTATGACTGCGAAATTCGCTACCATCCTGGTAAGGCGAATGTCGTAGCCGATGCATTGAGTCGCAAGGAACGTACTAAGCTTCATTGTGTACGTGACCAATCTGTTATTCAAACCGATATCCAAGCCCGTATATCTCAGGCTCAACAAGCTTGTGTTTCAAAAGGTTTGATGGATAAGGAATTTCCTTATCACATAACACCTGCTCTTGAACTGAAGGACAATGGATCATATTACTTCATGGACCGTTTGTGGGTCCCGAGCCAAGATAATCTTCGTACCTTGCTTATGGATGAAGCCCATAAGTCTCATTATTCTATTCATCCTGGCTCAGATAAGATGTATAAGGATCTTCGTATTCAGTATTGGTGGCCTGGTATGAAGAAAGACATTGCCTTATACGTATCCAAATGCCTTACTTGTCTTAAGGTTAAGGCTGAACATCAGCGTCCTTCTGGTTTATTGGAGCAACCAGAGATCCCAGTTTGGAAATGGGAAAACATTACTATGGATCTCATTACCAAACTCCCGCGCACAAAGAAAGGTCACGATGCCATCTGGGTAGTCGTTGATCGTCTTACAAAGTCAGCGCATTTCTTGCCAATCCGTGAGGATTTTTCTGCTGACAAACTTGCTCAAATTTACGTAGATGAAATTGTAGCTCGACATGTTGTTCCTTTAAACATCATTTCTGACAGAGATGCTCGTTTCACTTCTCATTTTTGGAGAACCATGCAATCTGCTATGGGGTCCCAACTTAATCTGAGCACAGCTTATCATCCGCAAACGGATGGTCAATCTGAAAGAACAATCCAGACACTGGAGGATATGCTTAGAGCTTGTGTGATCGATTTTGGTGGTAGTTGGGATTCACATCTTCCGTTGATTGAATTCTCCTACAACAACAGTTATCACTCCAGCATCAACATGGCTCCTTTCGAGGCTCTCTATGGTCGAAAATGTCGTTCACCAGTCTGCTGGAATAAGATTGGCGAGGCTCAACTTACTGGACCTGCCCTCATTTTAGAGACAACAGATAAGGTAAAGAAAGTTCGTGATAACCTTCAGGCAGCTAGAAGCCGTCAGAAGAATTATGCAGACTTAAAACGCAAGCCCTTGGATTTTCAAGTCGGTGATCGTGTATTACTTAAGGTCTCACCTTGGAAAGGTGTGATCAGATTCGGAAAGAAAGGAAAACTTGCACCTAGATACGTTGGACCATTCAAGATCGTCGAAAGAATCGGTAAGGTAGCCTACAGACTTGAGTTACCTCCTGAACTTGGAAATGTTCATCCAACTTTTCACGTGTCCAATCTCAAGAGGTGTTTAGCTGATGAGAACCTCCACATACCGCTTGACGAAATTCGTGTTGATAAAACTCTGAAATTTGTCGAGAAACCAGTGGAAATCATGGAACGTGAAGTCAAGTGGCTCAAACGCAAGCGCATTCCTTTGGTCAAGGTTCGCTGGGAATCTAAATGTGGACCCGAGTTTACTTGGGAACGTGAAGATCAAATGAAGGCAAAATATACGCATCTTTTTCCACGAGTTTCCTCTAAATAAATTTCGGGACGAAATTTCCACAAGTAGGGGAGACTATAACATTTGTGCTTGTAATCGTCATGAACAGTTCTATTATCAATAAAACAATGTTATTTGATCCCAACTGCTATAACTCAGAAGAACAAGCCATTTGATTGGGGAGTCAAACAAGAGGAAGCGTTTCTGACTTTGAAACAAAAGCTTTGGGACGCGCCTGTCCTAACATTGCCTAAGGGCAATGATGATTTCGTCGTTTATTGCGATGCATCTAAATTGGGTCTTGGCTGCGTCCTGATGCAAAGAAACAAAGTCATAGCATACGCATCAAGGCAGTTGAAGATACATGAGAAAAACTACACCACTCATGATCTTGAGTTAGGTGCAGTTGTCTTCGCTCTTAAGATCTGGAGACACTATTTGTACGGTACAAAATGTGTGGTTTTCACTGACCACAAAAGTCTTCAACATATCTTCAATCAAAAGGAACTCAACATGAGGCAAAGACGTTGGGTTGAACTTCTAAACGACTATGACTGCGAAATTCGCTACCATCCTGGTAAGGCGAATGTCGTAGCCGATGCATTGAGTCGCAAGGAACGTACTAAGCTTCATTGTGTACGTGACCAATCTGTTATTCAAACCGATATCCAAGCCCGTATATCTCAGGCTCAACAAGCTTGTGTTTCAAAAGGTTTGATGGATAAGGAATTTCCTTATCACATAACACCTGCTCTTGAACTGAAGGACAATGGATCATATTACTTCATGGACCGTTTGTGGGTCCCGAGCCAAGATAATCTTCGTACCTTGCTTATGGATGAAGCCCATAAGTCTCATTATTCTATTCATCCTGGCTCAGATAAGATGTATAAGGATCTTCGTATTCAGTATTGGTGGCCTGGTATGAAGAAAGACATTGCCTTATACGTATCCAAATGCCTTACTTGTCTTAAGGTTAAGGCTGAACATCAGCGTCCTTCTGGTTTATTGGAGCAACCAGAGATCCCAGTTTGGAAATGGGAAAACATTACTATGGATCTCATTACCAAACTCCCGCGCACAAAGAAAGGTCACGATGCCATCTGGGTAGTCGTTGATCGTCTTACAAAGTCAGCGCATTTCTTGCCAATCCGTGAGGATTTTTCTGCTGACAAACTTGCTCAAATTTACGTAGATGAAATTGTAGCTCGACATGTTGTTCCTTTAAACATCATTTCTGACAGAGATGCTCGTTTCACTTCTCATTTTTGGAGAACCATGCAATCTGCTATGGGGTCCCAACTTAATCTGAGCACAGCTTATCATCCGCAAACGGATGGTCAATCTGAAAGAACAATCCAGACACTGGAGGATATGCTTAGAGCTTGTGTGATCGATTTTGGTGGTAGTTGGGATTCACATCTTCCGTTGATTGAATTCTCCTACAACAACAGTTATCACTCCAGCATCAACATGGCTCCTTTCGAGGCTCTCTATGGTCGAAAATGTCGTTCACCAGTCTGCTGGAATGAGATTGGCGAGGCTCAACTTACTGGACCTGCCCTCATTTTAGAGACAACAGATAAGGTAAAGAAAGTTTGTGATAACCTTCAGGCAGCTAGAAGCCGTCAGAAGAATTATGCAGACTTAAAACGCAAGCCCTTGGATTTTCAAGTCGGTGATCGTGTATTACTTAAGGTCTCACCTTGGAAAGGTGTGATCAGATTCGGAAAGAAAGGAAAACTTGCACCTAGATACGTTGGACCATTCAAGATCGTCGAAAGAATCGGTAAGGTAGCCTACAGACTTGAGTTACCTCCTGAACTTGGAAATGTTCATCCAACTTTTCACGTGTCCAATCTCAAGAGGTGTTTAGCTGATGAGAACCTCCACATACCGCTTGACGAAATTCGTGTTGATAAAACTCTGAAATTTGTCGAGAAACCAGTGGAAATCATGGAACGTGAAGTCAAGTGGCTCAAACGCAAGCGCATTCCTTTGGTCAAGGTTCGCTGGGAATCTAAATGTGGACCCGAGTTTACTTGGGAACGTGAAGATCAAATGAAGGCAAAATATACGCATCTTTTTCCACGAGTTTCCTCTAAATAAATTTCGGGACGAAATTTCCACAAGTAGGGGAGACTATAACATTTGTGCTTGTGTTTTACAATTTTCATGTTTTAACTTTTGTTCAATTTCAAACTCTACATCGCTTTCTGGAGCATTATACGCAAACTGGTGCGTAAACGTACTCAGTTTAATGCGACAAATACTCCGGAACATCAACATATACTCAACATACCTTAAATAACCTTTACATAACTTAGAAATAAGTTTTGAAGGCTTTGGTATGGCAAAAACAAGTTAATTCGCTTACAGGGACTAAACTTGACAAACTGCGAAAGTATGCCAATTTGAACTGTAACGAACATTCTGGAACATGTCCATAATTTAAACATACCATAAATATCCTTTACATAGCTTAGAAATAGGCTTTTAGGGGTTTGGTATGCTAAAACAAACTTTTGGATCATTCAGGGGCTAAAAGTGTCAAAAAGTGCACAAGTTTGCACTTTTGCGCATAACTTACGTTCTGAATACATTCGGACATCCAAAAATTTATGTAAACACCCTAATATTATGCCTTAGTGTTTGGCATAAGAAAAATCCATTCGTCGCGTCATTGGATCATCTTTCGCGCTTATGCGCATTCCGTCGTAATTAACCGAACATCACGATCGTACGGCCAAACGAACCAACATCCGGAACATTTTTGAGCATGTTTCATGTCCACAATGTTTAGACATCATTTTAGGGCCTTAAAGATGGCTTTACGGGCCTTAGAAGTGTCGGAAATGGCTTAAATACGCAACAGGGACCAAAACTGCCAATTCTGAAAATATGTGCAGATCAGACGGGGCCAGGCGGCCCGCGTGAGTTTGGCCTGCATATTGAGGCGGGCCGCGTCAGACTAACAGATCAGCTAAGATCGTTAGTCAGCGAATCTCAGCAGATTAAACCACAACCACATATTTTAAACTTGCCCTTTCAGCTCTCTAAGGGGTATTTTCAGTAACCACAAGTTTTCGACAAGTGTACGCACGAGATTCGATCACGTTTTTCAAGAAACGATCCTAACGGTTCGGGAAATCCTATAAATACCCCCTCCCCCTTTTTGGTTAAAACCCACAAGAATCTGATCTAAGCTCTAAGTTGGAACCTTTGTTTCATACCTGAGCTATTTGATCTAGATTAGCACTCGGGGACCCTCCGTAAGTCTTCTTTCGCTCTTTTGTTCGCTTTTCGAGTCCGAAAGTCAACGTTTTGTTGACTTTCTGCATTTACCAGCTTATGGTCGATGCGAAGTTCATGGAACTTCATAACGTGAGCGTGATCACGATGGTTATAGTCCGTAGTGACTATACCTACTGATCACCACGTTATCTAGGCTCAGTGACGAGTCGTAGTTTCGGCCAAAATGTGCATTCTTGCATATTTTGGTAACCAAACTACTCGTGGGCATCAAAGCCGTTTGTTTTGATGTCAAACCTGTTTTCAAACTTAGTTAAGCATGTCCTAACATGCTTAGCTCGTCACTTTTAGTTTAGTGCTTGTATAGGGTCGTAAGGTAAGCGATCTAAACCATCGCCTATGCTTTCGAACCCGACCCATTTGGTCGATCATTAGGATCCGACCAAACACTTTAGGTGACCATAGTTGTAACCTTCCGGGGTTATACCTAGTGGTCACGATGTTAGGCGTTCCGAACGCGTTCTACGCGAACGACGCGTAAGGTAGCATAATGTCACGGGGTTAGTTTTCGACCCCCGTGTGGCGTCCCCAAGTCCCCGGGGACAAGCCAATCCATCCCGCTTCTTTGTGTGGGTCACTGGTTTCGTCCTGCCTTGGACTCATCAGGAGAGCGGCGCCAGCTCTCGACCAGTGGTGCGTTCGTCGTTTGCACGACTAGGCACGTACACCTCTTCATTGACACTGACTTCGTCCCCCGATAAAGTCCAGGACTAGCCAGTAACCCAAGCGTTCAAGCGCAGCCCACAGCATTGCGACCTTCAAATATTTGGCCCGTGACACTCTCCCACCACCATTTCATGCACGTCCTCGTGCATGCTCGCCGTCCCATACCAGCTCGCATACTTGACAATGCATGATCCCCTTATGTTGAGCATGATTCACTTTGGGAGGGTAGGACACCCGGAAGCACAGCAACAATGATCTTCTGTCGTGCATGTTCAATAAGTACGTCAGTTTTGGTTTTAAGTGGCGCTGACGTCCGCCGCATCGGATTAGGTGCCGATGTTTCACCTTGTTTCAGGAATATGGGAAACCTGAATAATTGTAGCAGCTTTCACAAAACTTCCCTTTTTACGGCGCTGCTTGGACCGTAGATTTTTGAACATAACACGGAGGGCTTCACTGCAACTATACTTGAGCGGCTCTCACGATCCCATACTCGCGGAGTACAAAGACCTTTGCCGAAGCAAACCCATATTTGGTCTTCTCCCACCACCATTGCGCAACCATACTCTAAATGTTAAGCTCATTTGGTCAAGAGTCACGTTCCAACGTATCCGAGAATCGTTCTGCTCTGATACCACGTTGTCACGGGGTTAGTTTCCGACCCCCGTGTGGCGTCCCCAAGTCCCCGGGGACAAGCCAATCCATCCCGCTTCTTTGTGTGGGTCACTGGTTTCGTCCTGCCTTGGACTCATCAGGAGAGCGGCGCCAGCTCTCGACCAGTGGTGCGTTCGTCGTTTGCACGACTAGGCACGTACACCTCTTCATTGAAACTGACTCCGTCCCCCGATAAAGTCCAGGACTAGCCAGTAACCCAAGCGTTCAAGCGCAGCCCACAGCATTGCGACCTTCAAATATTTGGCCCGTGACAATAAGCTACCTAAACGGGTCGTGATGGACCGTAAGCACTTAGGTTAAGTTTCATTTTAGTATGTAGGCTTTGTTAAACCATATTACACGAGTCTCCATACTCGTTTGGTTTACGAACCCGCGTACTATCCGATCCTTCCGATTTGGTCCGGTATATTAACATAGCTACCTATTAGGTGCCGTTTGATATCCCGTGATCTTTAGCATTATCTGGTTATTATACAAGAACTCCAAAGCAATCTCAGGTGAGTACATTGAACCCCTCTTTTACTGTTTTCCAAACTATTTTGGGGTGAAACACATGTGCCTATCTGTTACATTCATGCTTTCCATGTTTTCACATCATATGCCTGCTATGTTGTTAGTACATTATAGTACACGATTTTATTACATTTTATGCTATGTATGCCCATTGTGTGCGTACTTAGTGCATTGATTTACATGAACATTACTGCTGCATATGTTTACTCAGCATATGGGCACATTGATTTACATGAACATTTCTGCTGCATATGTTTACTCAGCATATGGGCACATTGATTTACATGAACATTTCTGCTGCATATGTTTACTCAGCATATGGGCACATTGATTTACATGAACATTTCTGCTTCGTATGTTTACTTAGCATACTTAGTACAATTGTTTACATCACATGCCTTCATTTTGTTATGACATTTGGTTTGTTTAACATGGGACAATACATTCATTAACATTAGCTACGCCGTTCGTTAGTAGGTAGTGGTACCATAGGAATTGACAACTCCCATTCCTGAAGTCCTGGGTTTGATAGGACTGGAAGGAGTGACCGAATTCGATATACATAACTTAGATGAACCTTTAATTTGTTTAAGGGTTTATCGCCGCAGTCTCAAGGCTTGGATGTATGCATAGTTTACAATACCGCATAAATGTTAATATCAATAGAGCATGCATTTTTCCACAGAACATAACGTTGATTTAAACCACGTGTTACTTCAACGACTTGTTTTGTGCAGTTTACATAAGGTTTAAGTTGATACATTTCGCTTACCATACATGATACATTTTGGGATACACATTACATGATTTACATTGAACATAAACACGTTGACATTGACATACACATTGGTGGTTTACATTTGAACATAAACATTTGACATGGTTTACACAATAACACTTGACATTTGGTTTATACATGAACAATTTACATGGTGGATTGGTTTGGGTAAATGGTTGGAGTAACGTGCCGTATGTAATATGATACAAACATGGTGGATACGCCGCTGGTACTTCCTATATATAAATGTTTGTATAATATTACATATCTTAGCGTTATCTAAATCATTTCAGTTTAGACATATAACATTTTATACAAATAACATACTTTTCATAAAACATTGTCTTACAAAACCACTTATTATATTCGACTCATTTTACTTGGTTACTCGTTTAACCTTGCACTTATCTATACATATCATTTGATGTTATCGTTTTTCAAATGGTTTACAAAGCAAGACAAATTACAAGGTTCATGACTGACTGTTATTAAACATTCTTTAAACTCAAGTCATGAATCCCATTTTCACAAAACCTATGTATCTCACAGGCATTTTTATGCTGACGTACCTACTTTCACATGTGTTTTCAGGAGCTGTTCCATAGGATGTTGATCACGATACTAGGGCGGACCTGTGCCTTAGAGACTAAAAAGCTGAAGATAGAACTAGAATAACTGTGTTTTGAATTTTGTACTTCCTTTTAAGACAATGTAACACCCTTGTTAATAAATAAAAATGTAACTTTAATTTCCATGGTTCTATAACAATTAATTCTGTCCACAACACTCCCCGGCGTTTCCGCCGTGGTTGCATGTTATACGCGGCCGGGGTGTGACAAAAAAAACCTAACCCCACCCACCCCCCCCCAAAAAAAAACCTAAACCCCCCTCCCCACCCCCCAAAAACCTAAACCCCCCCAACCCCCCCCCCCCCCAAGCTAAAATGCTAAAAACTAAACCCCCAAAAAACCTAAAAAAATCTAAAAATTTTTTTTTGAATTTTTTAATATTTTTTATGTTAAAATCGCTACTTTTAGAAGCCAAAAAAAATTTAAAAAAAAATAATTTTTTTTGGCTTCGAAAAGTAGCGATTTTTTTATAAAAAAATTAAAAAATTCAAAAAAAAAATTTTTGTGTGACTTTTAGCTATTTTTAGGCATTTTTGGTGTGTTCACATTGGTTCTCGCGGTTCTCACAATAAGAGGTGGTTCTCGCATGATCTTCTCCCTATATATATATATATATATATATAGGGGATAGATCATGAGAAAACTAGTTTTAATAAGAAAACTCAAAAACTAAAAAACAACCATCGATCAAACATGATCAATGGCTGATATAATTCAGTATATAAATCACGGACACTTAACTTTAATTTATACACGGGAGGGTAGTTTGGGAAATATGCAAGTAAAAAAATTAGATCGCCTATCCTCACTAACATTCGTTCAGACCTTAGAAAAAAAGGAACTCTCCATCTCTCTCGGCGACATCCTAGGGTTTCATACCAACGGATATCGCTGCACAATCAGTCCATCAAATTGGCAAAAATATTGAAGATCTACTAGGTACGAACTCGTATCACGTTAATTTTCTTAAAAATCATCACACATTTTGATGTATCACTCACACAACACATCGATTATAACTATGTTCGCACCGATCACTGTCAGTATATACAAAATTGATAAAATCGTCACACATTTCATGTTTAAGTCGTTAATTGTGGATGATAATTGACGTTTGTCATCTGTAATATACTGATATTGATTTAGACACATATAATCGCCCGAATATGTGATATATGTGTGAGATTCATGATTACAATGTTGAATGATAGTTAGGATGAGTGAAATGTGTTTCACATGTGTGATACTCGTGTATACGGTTCACATGTGTAGTACACTGTTGAATGATATTTAGGATGCGTGTAATGTGTGTATCACATACGTGATACTCGTGTATGCGGTTCACATGTGCAATATAATGTTGACTGATAGTTAGGATGCGCGTAACGTGTCACACATGTATGATACTCATGTATATGGTTCACATGTGTAAATATAATGTTAAACGATAGTTAGGATGCGTGTAACGTGTATCACATATGTGATACTTGTGTATACGGTTCACACGTGTAGTACACTGTTGAACGATATTTAGGATGCGTGTAATGTGTATCACACATGTGATACTCGTGTATATGGTTCACATGTGTAGTACACTGTTGAATGATATTTAGGATGCGTGTAATGTGTATCACATATGTGATACTCGTGTATACGGTTCACATATGTAGTACACTGTTGAATGATATTTAGGATACGTGTAATGTGTATCACATATGTGATACCCGCGTATACGGTTCACATGTGCAATATAATGTTGACTGATAGTTAGGATGCGCATAACGTGTCACGCATGTATGATACTCATGTATATGGTTCACATGTGCAAATATAACGTTAAATGATAGTTATGATGCATGTAATGTGTCTCACATGTGTAATACTCGTGTATACGGTTCACATGTGTAGTACACTGTTGAATGATATTTAGGATGCGTGTAATGTGTATCACATATGTGATACTCGTGTATACAGTTCACATGTGCAATATAATGTTGAATGATAGTTAGGATGCGTGTAATGTGTCACACATATATTATACTCGTTTATGTTGTAACACCTCGTAAAATCACGTCCAATGATGTATTGACACGTGTAATAAACCCTAATAAAGGCAAACATGGAATTTAAGGGACTAATTTTTTGAAAAATCGAAAACTTTGATTGTGAAAGGACTGGAAGTGTTAGCATACCTAAAATAAGTTTCTAAATAACCTCTCACGATGATTATGTTCACAAATGAGCCACTTGTCAATCGAGTATAGCTGTTTGTGTAATAAATTGAAAGTTTGCGCAATATAGGGTTAAAAGCGTCAACATGTTAATTCTTACCTCTGAGTGACCTTTTAACAAACCGGGAGCTTCATGATATTTTATTATACTCTCGGGAATGCCAAATAATGGCCGGCTAAGGTTTTTATGCCTATAAGTAAAGTTACGCGCAACTTTGCAACGTTAGAGGGACTAAAAGTGTCAATATGTTTAATTATACCTCTGAATGACCTTTTAGCGAACCCGAAGCATCGTGATGTTTAATAATACTTTCAAGAATGCCTATTATGGATTAGATGAGGCTTCAATGCTATTAAATGATGAGATGCACAAGTTTGCGTAATAGAGGGACCTAAAGCGTCAACTTTTGAATCTACGCCCTTTGGTGACCTGTTAGGTGAACGGGAGCGTAGTAATATTTAAACATATGCTTGGGAATTCCTATTATGGGCCATGGAAGGCTTGGATGTCATTAAACGACATTCCACGCTACTTTGCGCAATTAAAGGACTAATTGCGTTAAACTGCAAAAGTAGGTCGATTCGTATGGTAACGGACTTCCAGGATATGACCATGAGTTAATCATACCCTATTTATTCTTTATATAGCTTAGATATAGGCTTAGAGGTGTTTGGTGCGCAATCATGCAGGGACTAAAAGTGTCAAAAAGTGCACAAGTTTGCATTTTCGCGCATATCTTGCATTCTGAATATCCCCGGACACCGAAAAACTTACGTAAGCACTAAAATACTTTATTTTAGTGTTTCGCTTGATAAAATTCCATTCGTCGCGTAATTTGGATCGTTTTTAGCGTCCGTCCGTGTTTCGTCGTAATTAGCCGAACAACGGGACCGTACGACCAAACGAACCGACATCCGGCATATTTTTGAGCATGTTTCATGTTCCCTATGCTTAGGCATCATTGTAGAGCCTTAAAAATGGTTTAACGGGCCTTAGATGTATCGGAAATGGCAATTAACAAGTGCAAGGGCCTAATATGTAAATAAGTGAAACTTTGCTGTGCTGTGCAGGTCCCTTACGGACCGTATACTGGACCATATGGTCCGTATACTAATTCCCAACAGCAGAATGTTGAAAACCAGCTTTGGTTTTGCACTTGTCTCTCATTTCTTGAATCTAGGGGCTACCCATTGTTTTGTAAACCATGGGTAATAGGTGTATGGCTCAGATTTGATCACGGTTTACGAGAAACGATCCTAATGGTTCTCAAAATCCTATAAATACCCACCTTGATCTTGCCCCATTTCACACCTTGATCTTGAATTCTCTAAGTTGGGGACTTTGCTCCTCATACCTGAGAAATTAGGATCAACCCTCCTTGCTTGGACCCTTTGTAAGTCCCCTTTCATGCTTAGTTTAAATTTAGCGGTTATAACCGAAAGTTAAGCGTTTTCGATAAGCCCTTTGACTTTTAATCGGTTTAGTCATTGTTCACAACGAACATGGCTACGTGACCGTAACTAGGTAGGTAATTAACCCTCAAAAGGGCGCCTCCTAATTACCACGTTTACTTAGTTAAATTGTCGGGTCAAATGAAAGTCAAACGGGTTAGTTTTAAATAAAATGCATAACTGTTAAATTAAAAGTCATAAAATCAGTTTTGCTACAATAATAACTTGGCAAGTATTAGTTGAACATGCCTAAGGATGATTCAACCCGACAATTCTAAGTATAGGCTCGGTTCGGAACCGAAAGTCGCAAAAGTTGACTTTTGCTTTGACTTTCAGTTCTGACCCGATTTAGCTTAGTTTAGATATGCCTTAGGATT
The DNA here is from genome assembly GCF_002127325.2 of Helianthus annuus. Taxonomy (NCBI): domain Eukaryota; kingdom Viridiplantae; phylum Streptophyta; class Magnoliopsida; order Asterales; family Asteraceae; genus Helianthus; species Helianthus annuus. Next base: position 162,374,960 of record NC_035444.2, read on the forward strand.
CCATTAGGACCATATTATAAGTTAGTATAACCCTCCAAGGTTATACAACTTGGTTCCATAGAAATCCTAGTTCATGCATGTTTCCGTTAAATGCCTAAATGTTGACCGCTATGCCTTTTGACCCTAAAACGCGAAATTTGAAAATGTGAGAGGACAATAATCTTTATTACTGATTTATAAACTTGTCCCTAAAATTTGACATCAGGTGGAGGTCTAGATTAGAAGTTATGCTCATTAGCGTAAATGAAAAGCTTTTATGAATTAAACGGCGTAATTAGCATATAGCCTATCTAAACCCAATTTTTGATATCAAACTTTATACCTACTGATATAAAATAATATTTTTGGATTTTTGAAGATTTTTATTTATTTTTAGGCTGAGCATAACATAGGGTTCTAAGCTTGATTCGGTAATTGCCGGTTTTGCCCTTTTGGCTTATAAATTGAGTTTTACAAAACATTTTGACCTCAAACCTTTTTTTTACTGATCTAATATGATAAATAAATTATTTTGAGCCTTCTGGAATAGTAAAAATATCAGCTTTCCTTTGAAAATCCGGAAATGGCTCCAAATCGCCTTTTTAAGCATTTTTAACGCATAGTATGTAATAAAACTATTTTAAACTCATAAGGTTTGATGCCTACTGATATATTCAGTAAATTTTTATATTTTAACAGTAAGGAAAAGTTTTAAACTCAGGTTTTCAGTTTTGACCTTTTAAGCTTATGTGAAATTACCAAAATGTCCCTTCGGTGCATAGTATGGTTATAATTAATAAATTTCACACACACACACACACACACACACACATATATATATATATATATATATATATATATATATATATATATATATATATATATATATATATATATATATATATATATATATATATATGATACCCTACTTTTATAACTTATTAAATTAAGTATATTTACTGATTAAATCAGACCTGTAACTCAGAATAGTATTTAATCTCTTTTATAACCTCTAAAAATGACCAAAATACCCCTACGGGGCATAAATTGGTCTTAAACTCGTTTTGGGCATAATGGAAGGTATCCTACTGATATCACAACATATTTAAGGCATATTAACTTAGGAAACTTGTTCATGACTCTTGTGGTCACCCGTTACGCACTTTTCGCGTTCGGATCGGCGTATGTTACTAGTTTTCATAAATTAGCCGAAACGGGTCAAACCTTATCATTTTTATCTAAATCCAGAATGTGTTTAGTTTACCCTTATTATAAAAGTATACAAGCTTGTCGGGTCTAAACCACATTCTAATCCGGTTCTCGCTTAATCATGCGTTTTGAACTATATCATCCTTTAAAACTAACCGGTCTAAGTATAGGCTTAATTAAAGACCCGTTAGGAATCTAATAGGTTATTAAAAACTTTCTTCCAGATTTAGGAGCCCAGTAAAAGCTATCTGTACTTGCTTGGTGGTATACGGCTGGGATAAATTGTATAAATTTGCTCAGGTAAATACTTTTAACTTATTTTCCCTTATACGGGCTTGGGGTACGGCATATAAAATACCGCTTGGTCGGGCAATTGACCTTAACTCATTAGTAGTTGAGTATTATCAATGTGACCCGTTTAAAAATTTGTTTTGTTTGTTTTACGCCTTTGGGAGTTTAATGACCATGTCCTGGATATCCTTGGCATCATTCATAAAATGGCCACGACCTTGACACGCGGGTGTAGGCGTACACCCGACAGTGTGTCCATAATTATTAAGGTATACCCGCTGGTTTCCTGCCGCAGGTTTATACTATGTGGTGTGTCTATTAATCTTAAACCCGGCACGAACCGGGCGACTAAACGCATAACAAACATGTAATTCTTTTACAAGTTTAAATTTGATTAATTATCCCAAGTTATAAAAAGTTTTGTGCCATGTGCATTCAAATCAATTTTTAAAACATTTTCAAAATGAGTCAGTTAAATTGTATTTACTAGTGAAAACTGACGTATTTTCCAAAAAGGCTAAGTGCAGGTACTAATCGGAATAGGCTGGCTACTCCTAGCATCAATAAAAAGTCTCGCAAGCTTAGATGCCTAAAGTCTGTTGAACAATGTTTCATTTATCTTTTGATTTGCCTGTGGATCCTTTACTTTCCGTTTGTAATACTTTGATATTACTTGATATCGGGTTGTAATATATTTATCTTTTGCTTCCGTTGTGCATTTAAATTGTGTTGTTTGACTATGACAATATCAACTACGTCACGATACTCCCCACCGGTAATACGTGGAAATATCAGGGTGTGACAGGTTGGTATCAGAGCCAACATTGAGTGAATTACACACTAGCCTTTCGTGTTTAATCTCAATGACACAGTAGCACATTCCTTAACCTTCTGAGTCTAGACTTAACATAGGAATACTCCCATCTCTATTTGGAGAATTATTGTTTTCAATTCTATATTTTTTGATATGTCGCCAAGCAAAGAAGCCGTAATGGAAATTCTCCCCATTAGAAGCCTAGGAAAGGCCGAGCTTCGTACTGCGACTAGGATTAACGTGCAACCAAGGAGGAGACATTCAGGAACAAAATGAAGAAGAAACTCCTTTTGTTGTAGATCGTTTCCTTAGTAGTCCTTTCAAGGACATATTTATCTTTCAGTCCTTTCGAGGACATCATTATTCCTTAGAAGTCCCGTTTAGGGAAACCATGTACCTGTTTAAATTTTAATGGAACGGTTAGATTTAAAATAACGTTCCTATTATAAGATCTACCATTATTACAAAATGGCAAAATCTAAAAAGGGACAGGACCTAGCCATGTGTCATCTGAAGACAAGGCCAAGATGGTATCTCCATAATTAGATTCAGATCCATAATTAACATCTCAATTTAGGATTGATCTGCATTTAATATTAAAGGAGAATCTTAGGGGTAAAACCTAGCCACGTGTCATTGTAGACATGGCCAAGACGGTAGAACCTGTCTAAAAGATTCCAAAAATTTTGTTAACATATGTAAGTATGTTAGCATGTTGGGCAAATTGTGATGCAGTAAAAATCACACAGGCCATCTATAAAAATTGGGTTAATGTAAATTCCCTGTAATTGTATAACCATCCCTTATGGATGAAGTGCCTACGGGCAATAATTAACGTCCTCTGGGACTAAAGACAGTGGTAGCCTACAACTCCCTATCAAGAAAAGGTAATGAACTTGGATTCAGACCCTAATACCTCGATTCTGTGAGAATCCTGGTTATAAATTAAACTTGTCTACGTGACTAGGCCTTTTGTGCCAATATTAAACTGTAATATAGGATTATAATAAAAATCCTGAATAAAATAAATATCATTCCTTTTCTGCCAGTATTATATTAAAAAGAGTCTCAAAGGGTATGACCTAGCTTGAATGTCATCAAGGACATGGCTACGATGGTAAGACCTGTTTTAAGAGATTCAGATCCTTGTTAAACACCTGAAAACGTGTTAACACTCCTGACAATGGGTGATGCGATGAAATCACACTTGTCATCCTTATATTAGAAATCTTCCAAACCCCTCATGTAGCCTAAATGATCAGTAGGAATCAAGGCTAATAATCATCGAACATGATGTATATGTCAAAACATCCTTTTAAGATGTATGCCTACAGGCAAGGATGTATTCATGATAAAGATAGTTATTCATAACTTCCTGTCAAAAGGTAATGAATTATGAAATCTTCCGATCCAAAGGAATCATTGATTATGTTTTAGATTGTCCTTGTGACAAGGCTTTGTGCCATCTAAAGAATCCTTTGAAACAAGCCTTTGTGCTGTATAAAGTGTCTATATGACATTGACAGTTGTGACTTATATCCCCTGTCTAATAAGAAGGATTAGATTCTGTGTAAACGCCAAAGATGGTTTATTTAAAAACCTAGGCAAAACAAAATCGAATAACTTATACTATCTATTGGCCTATATGGTTTGTTCGCATCATGGCTATTTAATTATCAAGTTCGTCCATTCCCTATATAATTAAATAAATTATTAATGCTTGGTTTGTAGCCTGCAAAGCTTCATCATGGCCGACTCCTCTGAAGCTCACAATCGTCCCGTTGATTAGAATAAGGATGCAAGACTGAATTTAACAAGCACTGAGTTACAGGCTATGATAGATACAGCCGTAAACAATGCCGTGGACCATGCGTTAAAGGATCATAAGCGAAAGTGTGATGACACCCCAAATAAGGGTTATGAAAAGGGTAAGACTGGTTCAAACTATAGCCAGTTCAAGCCAAAGGAGGCAAAACCCGAATGTAAAACCTTCGGGAAGAAGCACTTCAGAAGATGTTTCTATGAGCAGACCAGGGGATGTGTCATTTGTAAAGAGGTGGATCACGAGACCCACGAATGCAAGGACTCGAAAGACAACCAGCGGTTAGGTAAAAAAGACCAGATGCAAAACCTGTAGGAAGTACCACCTCGGGAAATGCAGATTTGAATCCTAGCCTTTACATTGTGGAATCTGCAAGTCCAAGGGGCATAAGACCTTGGATTGCAAGAAGTTGGGAGGCGCAACCTGCTATGGTTGCAATGATATAGGGCACATCAAAACTAATTGCCCAAATAAAACCAAGAAGCCTGGAGAGACTAAGAAGACCAACGCTGGAAACTCTCAAATGGATGCTCAAGAAGCTATTCAGGATGACAATGTCACAACAGGTACTTTCTTTATCGATAACGCTCATGCTAGAGTATTACTTAATTCAGGTTCAAATAAGTCTTTCGTAGACAATGGATTTTGTAAATCTTTAAATCTGCCTGTTAAAAACTCTAAGCGTTAAGTATAAAGTAGGATTGGCCAATGGTACCTCAGAGACTGATTCAGCAATATTAGATGGATGTTATATATCCATTAGGGCCCATTCTTTTCCACTGTCCTTGTTTCCATTAAAATAGGGGGACTCGATATAATAATAGTAATGAATTGGTCGTCCTGTATCCAAGCCCATATTGTGGGTAATAAGAAGCAAGTAGTTAACAAGACTCCTTATGGTGAGCCTTTGACAATTCAAGGAGACACTTGGTATGGATTGCCATGTATCTGCTAAATTTGGTAATTAATACCAAAGCTTCGAGTATGGAAACTCAGAAAAGGCAAACAGCAGACGCAATGCTAGAAAGGCGGCAAATGTTAATGGTACATCAAATGTGAACCTCAATGTTAATGGAGTTAATCTCCAAATCGGTAATTAACGCAGCTGTCGGAAAGGCTATGAGAAAAGTCATAAAAAGGTTCAAGAAGTTGAATGCTGTTTGCTCTAAAACACATGTCGCTGCTCATGAGAAGAACTTTATTCGTACTTCAAATACGAAGAATAAACCCAACAAAAGCATATATGGTAAGGAGCCCCATTCCTTTTAGGATGTAATTAAAAGTACTTCGTCTCTTGTAAGTCAAGAGACTTCAATAGTAAAAAGGGGCCATCAATTGCAGGAAATTGTTGGGCGAAGTAGAAACCATTAGGTGTGTCAGCGGCTACGCTGAAAAGAACGCGGTGAGATATGCATCACAGCCATTCGATGGCAACACCCTTAATTAGTGAGGACATTAATGAAGTCCACAAGAAAGATCCTCTTATACATTGAGGGATGGACCTTATTAGAAAGACCTATTATTCGCATCGAAATGAAAAAAGATGGAATAAAATTTTTCTGACCCTCACTATAGAAGTTCTAAACTGTCGACTGTATGTCACAAATTTTAATTCATTGGCTGAGATAATACCCTATTCCAATTACCCAAAACCTAAGCTTAAAGCAATAATTATTGGTGGTTAGTAACGACATTAAGCGGGCACATTAAGGTTTCAAAGCCTGCTCATTATAAATCCATTATGGATCTACCTCAGCTGCTCGCGTTTTATAGATTAAGAAATAACTAGTCAACGCTGTGACCGCCCAAAAATTTGTCAAAGATTTTATAGCTAAGTTTAAAAGGATTAAGAATGGAGGCGTTTAACCCTCCTGATGAATGATTAGAGGTAGTTCACCTTAATAATGACACCAGATAAATCCCTTATGGTGATTTTATGACTAGGAGTTACGTTTGGTTTCAGGTGCTACTAAGTCTCTCATAAGACCATAAGTTTAGCAAACTTTTAAGAAATTCTCCCGTAAGAACCCTAGATATTAAGTGTAAGGTAAAACTTATGGGCGAAATCATAAGAACCATTTATTCTGTTCCTGTCAGAAACCTTTAGTCGTAAAATTTTAGAAGTATCCTCTCTCTAAGAGGAAGTGCGTCAGCATGCATAGTTGATATCTCTTTGATCTCTATCGATTACGAATACCAGACAGTATGATAAAAGCGCCATATGAGGATTGATGTATCTTAATAAGTTCCATAGATTACTTCCATGCCTGATCAGTATGGAGGTTTAATGCATGGAACCAAAAAGATATCCCGATGGTCATATGGTACTAAAGTCAACTAATGGTATTCAAAGAAGATATCCAGAATGGAAATTGTCCAAGTAAATGTTCCCGATTAAGAAATTTGTGGACTAGTATCATAAACATGTCACTTATTTGACACAAGCAATAATAGATGAACTGGAGCCTGAGATTCGGAAAATCTCTGCAACCTCCTTGTATCTTGATTATCTTCTCCTAAGATTACCCTATTCACCTCCTAAGAGGCAAGTAGAGTTAGGATTTATATCCTATTTAGGGCTGTTCTATTATGAAATCTCCAAGGCGGCTAGTACCATCATTGGAAGAATCGAAACCCTGATTAAGTAAGTTTTAAAATAGAGGATTCATATAGCCTAACTCGATATTCTGAGAATTCAATATAGTTAATTAAGAAAGACGGTTCATTTTGCTTATGCATCGATTGCCGCAACCCTAATTAGGCTACAATTAAGAATCGCCATCAGCTGCCCAGGATCGTCGTTTTGTTCGACTAGCTGTAAGGATTAGCTATTCCTTAAGATTAGCTTTAAGCAGTGGTTGGAATAACCATCTCACCTTATGATAAGCTTTTCTATAATAGTTGATATAAGTATTAAGGCTACTCCTTGGGAGACCTTGTATGGATGGATTGTTAAGCATCTATTGTTAGACAGAAGATTGGTAAGTCCAATCATCAGGATCTGAAAGTTGCCTTGGAAACAACGAATAAGATTAAAATCTATAATCACCTGTAAGTTGCCACTATTTGGTAGAAAAATCAAGATTAATGGATATAGCAAACCTCCTAAGTTCTTATTAAGGAATAAGGTTCAACAAAAGATATCACCCTGAAAAGGTTTGCCAGTTTGTTAATTATCAGGCTAGTTAAGCTCGGAATATATAGAATCATTCGAAGGAATCGAATATAGTAAGATCAAATAGCTTAAAAGCTAAAACCTATATAAGGAGCTTAGTGGAGCTCGCAATGCGACCCATACTGATGATTTAAGGATAGGTTTCGTCAATAAGTCGAAACACATCATCACGTAATGATAAGCAGAATAATGAAACTTTATGATATGATAAGAAACCCGTATCCATCAAGGATCGGTAGGTTAAGAATGCTCGAAAAAGATACATGTACCTATTATAGAGGTCAACTTGGGAGCTTGGAAAGACTCCAGATATGCTATACAAGTTAAGTCCATTATACGACAAAAAGTACTTCTAGCGTTTTAGCAAATCTCGAGGTCGAGATTTCTTTTAAGGGGGTGAGGATGTAACACCTCGTAAAATCACGTCCAATGATGTATTGACACGTGTAATAAACCCTAATAAAGTCAAACATGGAATTTAAGGGACTAATTTTTCGAAAAATCGAAAACTTTGATTGTGAAAGGACTGGAAGTGTTAGCATACCTAAAATAAGTTTCTAAATAACTTCTCACGATGATTATGTTCACAAATGAGCCACTTGTCAATCGAGTATAGCTGTTTGTGTAATAAATTGAAAGTTTGCGCAATAAAGGGTTAAAAGCGTCAACATGTTAATTCTTACCTCTGAGTGACCTTTTAACAAACCGGGAGCTTCATGATATTTGATTATACTCTCGGGAATGCCAAATAATGGTCGGCTAAGGTTTTTATGCCTATAAGTAAAGTTACGCGCAACTTTGCAACGTTAGAGGGACTAAAAGTGTCAATATGTTTAATTATACCTCTGAGTGACCTTTTAGCGAACCCGAAGCATCGTGATGTTTAATAATACTTTCAAGAATGCCTAATATGGATTAGATGTGGCTTCAATGCTATTAAATGATGAGATGCGCAAGTTTGCGCAATAGAGGGACCTAAAGCGTCAACTTTTGAATCTACGCCCTTCTGTTGGACCGTTCTGTGACCCTGAAAAGTCAGCTAAGGTAGTTCATCTTTGCGTATAAAGGCGGAATCAATGTACACAAAGTAACAACAGCTTTTCCTCTTTAATTCCTTCTATATTGATGCTTTCTGAATTAATTTTGACAGAGTTTCGTCACAAGGCACATGACCAGATTTCGCTCCAAGGTTACAAATGAGATCACACATGGAGCTATATATAGAGCAACTGATTTCACTCATATGGCAGTCCATATAAGTGAAACCCCATGTGACACATGAGCTAAACCCCCATGTAACCTAATGAGCGAAACCCTAATGTCCTAATAAGCTAAATCATCACCAACATGTACATGTGAGCGAAACCCTATCCTATCCTATGTACACATAAGCTAAATCTCATCATTAAACCCTAATTTGACTTTCAAGCTCCAATCTAACCTATTTTGACCTAAGACTCAATGCAAACGTAGTCAACAGACATCTCATGCACCAACAGACTCCCCCTTGGATGTTGACGAAGTCTTCAGCTCCGAGTCTTCAGTCTTGGTCTTTTCTCCAACTCTGTCTATTCTTCGTAAATAAATCTATATTCACAGGTTCAGAATCTTGTCCTGGCTTCATATTCAGACTTCCCTTTGATCGTTGATCCAGACTCCCCCTTTCACAGACTCTCCCTCTCAGTATGCTAGAATCTGAGGTCTTGATCTGGTTCAAGCTTTGACAATTAGCTCCCGTGGGAATGATGAAGTCCAAAACCTGTGTCTCAAACATCAATCATTACAAACTATCTTTACAATAATAATCTCAAAATCTATCAGTACTAGAAATCCACTCAAGTATTCAGGTCGAAGTTAATGATCCTGATTACTCAATTAATCTACCAAGTCCAATTTAATAACCTTGGTTGATCTTTTGACAAAACAGACTGATTTTGTAAAACATTTTCAAACATTTTCTGAAAATATAACAAGCATCAAATTAATGAACTTGTTTTAACTTTTACAGCAATCCAATCTCTATCAAAGTAAGCTCTCCTCATTCTTCAGCTCAGAACTTTCCTGCATCTGCTTCAATCTTCGAGAATCCAACGATTAACTCTCCACTTTGGTTTGTTAAAAATAAAGCAGAAATAAAATCTTTTTGGATTTTAATAAAGTGTTCTAAACTAAGAAATGAAATACAGAAAACTTAAATTGCAAAAATTTAAAGAAATTAAACTATTTACAAACTTATTTTTGGTGAGCGTGTCAGGGAATCATATCAGCTTTTCAGACAAATTACAAGTACCGTTAAGCTTCATTTCATACTCAGACTTAAAGAATTCACCTCGATTGTTGATATACTGATCCATCTTAAATTCTCACACAGATTTCAATCTATTCAGGATACGATTTAGATGTCTTATGAACTTAGCTCATTCATGTGTCCCACCTCTTGAATATACTCTCGTATCCAGAATCCCAGATATTCAGTCTTACAGGTGAGTATACCACAATTGATATCTGTCAGGGGTTAAATGCGAGGGTCGTGAGAGCTCAGGTCGATACTTCTGTATACGCAGAGAGATGACGGCTTCGACTTTTCGGTGTGTCCCCTTTAGAGGATCTTTTAGTTACAACAGTAGCGACTATCAATTTTATTGTTTCATCAGCTTGCTGAGGGCGATGCTATGTTTCAAGCATTTGCAGAAAGTATTATTCGGGGACTAGGTCAGAACTTCCATGTAGCAGAAGTCCCGGAATAATACCCCAGATATCACTGAGTATAAAGACCTAGTATCTCAGAATATGGGACCTTTCAAACGAGATTTCAGGGGTTACCTATATATCCAAGTAGTGTTCCCCACGAATTTCACAAGTTTGAAATTTTAGGTTTATATCCCGAATAAATCTATTAAATGTCCGAAAACCTATCGACACATCATTAGTGAGACTGTTTAACTCATTTAAACTTTACAATTCTTTAGCATACTGTAATTGTCTAGCCGATGTACTATCATTTTCCCTTTTTACACAAGCTCTTTTTCATTTTATATTGTTTTTAGACTTTCAAATTTTATCATGTTTTTGTATTTTTGCATTTTTTACTGTTTTTGTATTTTCTAAAAATATATCTATATACATCTACTCTCCCTAAATACCAAAACAAGTAAAAAAGCGACAAACCATTGCAGATTGTTTCTCGTCTTCATCTACAACAGTACCTTCATCAACGCCTATAATTACATCCGACACCGAAAGAAGCTTCATACCGTTCAGTTTTAACAAATACTTAAACCGATTTTTATCAAAAGCTTTGGTATGTAAATCAGCTTTCTGTTCGTCAGTGTGGATTTTCTCAATTTTTATCAACTTTTTCTCGAAACAGTCGCGAATAAAGTGATGACGAATTTCTATGTGTTTAGTTTTAGCGTGATGTACTGGATTCTTTGTTATATTTATAGCAGCCTCATTATCAACAAAAAGAGGTGTGTTAAGAAACTGCAAACCGTAGTCGCGCATCTGTTGCTGTATCCACAGGATCTGAGAGCAGCAACTGCTAGTAGACACGTACTCTGCTTCACATGTAGATAGCGCCACAGACGTTTGTTTCTTACACTGCCAGGTAACCAATCTAGGTCCAAAGAACTGGCATCCTGCAGTTGTTGATTTTGTATTGACTTTACAGCATCCGAAATCAGAATCGGAATACCCTTCGAGCGTAAAGTTGCCTTTCCTGGGATACCACAACCCCAATGAAGGAGTTCCTTTCAGGTAGCATAATATCCTCTTCACAATAATCATGTGCGAAGCTCTCGGGTTAGACTGATATCTTGCTGCGAGGCACGTTGGGTACACAATATCAGGACGTGAAGCTGTTAGATACATCAAAGAACCTATCATGGAACGGTAAAACGTTTCATCAGCCCTGTCTCCGGTAAGATCTGGGTGAATCCCATGATTTTTTGCAAGTGGGGTAGCAGCTGGAGTAGAACTTGACATCCCAAATTTCTCTAGAATATCATGAACGTACTTCGTCTGGTGAATGAAAATTCCCTCAGGAAGTTGTTCAACTTGTAGACCCAAAAAGAATTTCATCTCCCCCATTGATGACATTTCGAATTTTTGCTTCATCACTGATTCGAAATCTTTGCATAGATTCTCATTCGTCGACCCAAAGATTATATCATCTACATAAATCTGTACTATCAGAAGATGACCATCGACCTCTTTAGTGAAGAGAGTGGCATCCACTTTTCCACGTATGAAACTGTTGGCTAGTAGGTGTTGATACAAAGTCTCGTACCAAGCTCTCGGGCCCTGGTGTAAACCATACAGCGCTTTGTCCAATAAGTAGACCTTGTTTTTGTGGATTGGGTCAGTAAAGCCCAGCGGCTGACCGACATAAACGTCCTCTTTGACCTTCCCATAAAGAAACGCTGATTTAACATCTAACTGATAAACTTTGAAGTTCTTCCAAGACGCAAATGCAAGGAAAATTCTGATTGCCTCTAGTCGTGCCACATGAGCATAAACTTCAGTAAAATCAATCCCCTCCTGTTGACTAAAGCCCTGAACAACGAGTCGAGCTTTGTTCCTTACAACAACTCCTCTGTCGTCTCTCTTACACTTGAATACCCATTTTGTATTGATTTTTCTATGACCATCTGGCAAATCCACTAACTTCCACACTCCCAACTTTTCAAATTGACTTAACTCTTCTTGCATCGCAATGACCCAAGAGTCTTCAGTAAGCGCCTCTTTGTAAGTTCTTGGTTCGATCTGCGAAATAAAACAACTTAATGAAAATTCAGTTTGTAAAGGTGCTACTGTAGAATAAAAACATGTAAGGCCTTGGTCAATTTGACGTCTCGTGCGAACGCCTGTCTGTAAATCTCCAATGATCAACTCCTCTGGATGGTATGAAAGAGTTCTCGGCATTACTTTGCTTGGAACATCTACATTGCCCTCCATATTAGTAACATTCTAGTCTGCATCATGTACACCGACTGGGTTTGTTTGACTTGAAATCTGAATCTGCTCCCCCTCAGAATCTGAATCTCCATGATCAAAGATCGGCATGTTTTCAGCTTCTTGATTATCATTCTGATCCGACTGATTATCCTGAGCAACTTCATTCTGTTGGACATCATCATGTTCACCAGCATTGCTTGGACCTGCTTCATCATCATTTGAAGTTTCACGTGGTCGTCTCGAATACTCAGCTGGGAACCTTTGTTGTGACTCATATTCACGCAAAATATCCAACTCATCAAAGAAATATTCTTCCTCCTCTGATTCTTCTTTCATGTCAAACGACTCCCATAACTTGTCATAATGATAACGCCATGAATCACCAGGATTCTGTGGCGGCATAGTATAACCTTGACATTCAACATTCGGAGCTTCAATAATCCGCTTCTCACTTGGAACGAAGACACGTCGTGTAGGACTTGAACATCCAACAAATATACCCTCAATGCACTTCGGACCAAACTTCCCATAAGGCTCTAGAACAGTACAAGGTGACCCGAACGGTTCAAGATACTTCAGATTAGGTTTGCGGTTATTGATCAACTCAAAACACGTTTTGTTGAACTTCTTAACAGTGAGAACTCTGTTGAGCGTATAGCATGCAGCAGAAACAGCTTCAGCCCAAAAATTTATCGGTAACTTTGAATCTGCAAGCATAGTTCTGGTCGTTTCGATTAGTGTCCAGTTTTTGCGTTCTGCTACTCCATTCTGCTGCGGAGTGTACGGAGCACTAAACTCATGCAAAATACCTCTTTCATCACAAAAGTCTTCCATCTTGCTGTTCTTGAATTCAGTACCATTGTCACTACGAATTCTTTTGATACGCCTTTGGTACAGATTCTCAATCTTCTTGAACAACGCCATCAAGCTCTCAAACGTTTCATCTTTCGTCTTCAAGAAAGAAACCCACGAAAATCTGGAATAATCATCAGTAACCACAAGACAATATTTGTCTCCCGTAATACTCTTGGCATTCACTGGACCAAACAAATCCATGTGAAGTCTCTCCAGGGGTCTTGAGACCATGGTTGTAAAACAAGGTTTCCAAGGCCGAGTACTCCCCGAGTAGTCGCTACAAGGCAGGCTGCCGAGGCGACTTTCTTTGACTCCGCCTAATTACTCGGAGTCGGTCAAACGCGGTCAACCTCGGCCAGAATTGGATCTAGTAGGTCAACTCGGGCACAGTTTGACTTAAATAATAATATAACATAATCTCTATTCCTATCATATTACAGAATGAATATCATTTTCACGTATTTTGTTATAAATATTAGTAAATTTGTGTTATTTGACATATATTTAATCTCCAAAAAGTAATTTCTTTATAATTTAACATGTCCGAGTACTCCCCAAGTACTCTCCGCGTAGACCGAGTACTCTCAACTCCCCGGTCGACCGACTAGGGAGCGCCTAGCGACTTTTGCAACCATGCTTGAGACTGAATTGACTTGCTTTGTAGGGTGTGACTTTTTCTTCTGTTTGCCTTTAACACAACTTATGCACTCCCCTTTCAGATGAAAACCTTTAACATGAACTCCAAGAACTAAATCATTGTGCACCAAGTGATTCATTTGTCTAAGATGTATATGTCCCATCTTTCGGTGCCACAATCTCGATTCTTTTTCAGTTGCTCTAGACACGAAACAATGAGCTTGACCAGTTGTTGTTTCTACACTCATGTCCAAAACATATAGGTCATTGACTCTTGGTGCCCTCATGATAATCCATTCCTCAGGAATAACAAATCCTAGTTTCAAGATCAAACATTCTTTGTCGGTGAAATGTGTAGTGTACATTCTGTCACAGATCTGCGAGATGCTTAGTAGATTGTTCTCTAGCTCTGCAATGTAGTTCACTCTCTCAAACGTCACAATACCGTTGGAAAGCGTTCCTTCACCGATAATTCTACCTTCTTGATTACCCGCAAAACCAACATATCCTCCATTTATATTCTTCACCTCATACAACAATGCAGTTTTCCCTATCATATGTCTGGAAGCTCCACTATCCATGATCCATCTCGAAACAAGTTTTGGAAGATCCTGCACACACCACAAATTGATTTAAAAACTTCAATAAGGATGCCGATTCCTGCTTCGCGATCAAGGAAGCTCCGGCAATTCAAATTGTTTAGTCGAACATTGTGTCCACCCAAGCCTCATCAGACTTGGGTGAAACCTTGACAGTCTTAACTCTCACAATTTGAATTTTAAAATTTTCAGCTTTTAGAGGTGGAAAATTTGCATCATAATCGATTGGAATTGAATCCTCAGAAGATAAAATCTTTTTCTCAGTTTTGGGTTTCCAAACTTGTTGAGATAATGCAACCCGTTTGTAAAATTTGTCATTTTTAGTTACCACTTTCTTTACGGGTTCATTTTTCAGTTTGGTGTTGTCATTTTTCACACTCTGTTTCTCAACAACGATTGGTGCTTTACCCTTCAACTCAACTTTCTTCTGTTGAATCTTCACAGTTTCAGTCTTAGGCTTCACGATTGTACACTTTCGTGCAATGTGACCAACTTGATTACATCTGAAGCATGTTCGAGTATCAACAACTCGATTTGTGCCTTCAGACTGAAACTGGGAGCTCTTTTCTCAAAGAACTCTTCATTCGATTTTGAAAAAATCTCTTTCTCTTCATCAGCAAGTGAACTCGAACTATTCATAAACCTTTTCTTCTCAGCAAACTTCTTGTTATGAACATTTCTTTTCTGATAGGACTTACTCCCCTGATAACCACCCAACCAATTGTTTCGGTTGTTATTATAAAAACGCGGTGGAACAACAGGTTTCTTGTAGTATGATTTATCTTTTTCAAACTTCATTTGACTCTTTGTTTGACTCAGATTGTTCACTTCTGACAACTCAACTTCAATCAGTTTGAAAACATTTGTCAATTTGTTCAGATTTACATTCTCAATTGGAAACTCTGAATCCGAAAACAACTTAGCTGAACCCAACATCTTGTACATAACAAGATTTGATTCTTCATTTAAGTTGTTCTTGGACTTTTGTTTCGGAATGTATTTGTCCAAGAAACATCCATCTTCATCAGTAATGTCACTATCCGTTTTTAGCACATTTTCAACAATACCTTTTACAATATCATTTTGGACACTATCGTCATTGGAAGATGTGAATGTGACATCAATTGATTCAGGAAGTTTCACTTCACTTTCTTCTCCAATTTCAACCAACCCCGATTGCTTTTTTGAATAGTTATGAAGAATAGGTGGTGGAACATGATGAAAACCCACCCCTGTTCCATCAGAATAAACATCTTCGCTAGCTTTGTTTTTACCGATGGGTTTTGGAACAATGTGTTGCAAACAAAGCTTGCGGAGTTGTAACTATTAAGCTTCAACTGGATTCGCTCGTTTTCGATTTCAGACTCTTCAAATTTAAGTTTCAGTTTAGCAATTTCATCCAGTTGTTGGTTGATTGTATCTTCTTTTACTCTAAGCACAGCTTTTAGTTGAATGTTTTCTTTATAGGTTTTACCATTTCGATCATCATTATCTTTCATTGTGCTTTTGAGTTTTTCAAACTTCTCAGAAATCTGACGGTTTTCAAGAATTAACTTTTCATTTTCTTGTTTAATTCTTTCATGATCAATTTTATCATTTTCAATTTGGATAGTTAATTCTTTTATCCGTTCAGTTGAAGCCTTAACCCTTTTGTCACGATCAAGAATTTGATTCTCAACGTTTCTGACTTTTGCTATCAGATCATCAACTTTCTTTCCGTTGAGATACGTGAGTGTATTACAAAATTTGCACTCTTTGATGCAATTTTTGCAATCAACATTTCCATTAATTTGCTTACCTGACACATTTGTTGACAAGTTTGAACTGACCTGGCTTTTTGACTCAGACACGGAGTTATAGTCTACCTCAAGTGCCTTAGCAGCCAGCACTTTGTCAGCCATTTTTCCGAGGTTTTCAGCAGTTAACTCCTGCGTTGTGTCAATAACCCCAGTATCAATTTTCTTTGACTTCTCTTTCTCTTCTTTCTCCTTCTTCTCTTTCTCTCCTTTTTCTTTCTCGTCTCCAGTTCCCCACCATTTATTCTGCCAATAATCATCCTCATCTTTGAACTCCTTGATTATGGCTTCCAGATCCAGAGTTTTGTCATCGACCGCAATATTTCCATCTTGATCAAGATAACACTCCCTGTCCGGATCCCATCTTCTTGCTCTCTTCGCTTCCAAATAGATACCAGATATTCTAATTATTCTGTTTTCAGCCAACATTTTTCTGTATTTATACTTCTGCTCTTCAGTTCTGTTGTCTTTCCACGGAACAGGTTCATTCCAAATAGATACCAGATATTCTAGTTATTCTGTTTTCATACCCTTCGTCATTGTAGATTACTACAAGAGCTCTAGATTTCTCTCTGTTGTCTTCAACCTGCTTCAATCTAGGTGGCTCAGATTTATTCTGGTGATAAATTTCCTTCTTTTAGTAATCCTCTCTGAATGGGTTCTCCGACTCATCAGCATATGCGTTTCTGCATTCTCGCTTGAAGTAACCTTTCTGCTTACACTTGAAGCACGTCACCTTGGACTTATCAAACCCCAGCTTGGTAGATGGACCACCAATTGTCTTCCTGCCGGTTATTTCCATGAAACGCTGTGCTCGACGAACAGCACTGGCCATACACCACCGTATGTCTATAAGTTCCATTTCTTCAGGATCTATTTGATTATAGTCCTCTTTCGTTAGGTTGGTGTTGCCTATCTTCCCTGCTACTAACCCTTCATACGACTCCAACACAGATGCTAGGAAAATCATCTGTTGTTTAGCAGACTCCTCGTCAAAATTCTGAGCATTCTTTAAGTCTATTGCGATGTTACATTGAAAACGATTCTTTCCATCAGAATGACTTGCAGATGATGAAGATCCACTGTGATAACCACTGTGATTTCCACTGCTTTGACCACTTTGACTTTCTTTGCTAGTTGTGGACACATTCTCAACAAAAAACGCCGTCTTGGGAGAAGTTGCTTTTGGCATCATGCTTTTTGGATAGTACAAATCCAAATTCTGCTGGTAGGATGAGTGATTGAGTTTGAATGTCTTCTTTAGTTCCAACTCGTGACTATCGAGTTTCTCAATCAACAAATCTAAAGTCAACTTCTCTGGATCCTTGATGGTATTTTTCAGCATCAACGCATAATATCTCCAATCCATCTTGTCTGGCAATGAATCGAACAATTTGTCGATAAGCTCATCTTCAGGATATCTGATATCATGTCTTGCTAATTCCAGCTTCAGATGACCAAACTTCTCTATCATTTTACAAACTGACTCATTCTTTAAACATCCAAATAGATCAAACTCTTTTCTAAGAAGTTTTCTTTTGTTTTTCACAATTTCTGAACTTCCTAAACATTTTGTTTCTAGCTTTTTCCAGAGATCTTTTGAATTTGAATAATCAATCAATGAGATTATGTATTCCCGGACGGACCGAAATAACAATGCCACACATTTCTGCTCAGCCACAAATGATTCAATCTCCTCAGCTGATGTTAAAGTTTCACCATTTTTATTTCCATTATGATAACCATTTTTCAGACTCTTCCAGCTGGGAAATGCAAATGCCATCAACCAATCTTCAAACTTTCTTGACCACTTACTATAATCCTCGATAGCCATTAGCTTTGGAGGTTTATTGAAGGTTCCAAAGGCACTTTTAGATTCCCAAGCTTCCGTTAACTTTTTCTTCGCATTTGGCGAGTTATCATTGTTGTCGCTTGTAGATGTATCGTCTCCCGAATTTCCAGCAAATGCGTACATGTCGCTAAACGGGTTCAAGAATATGTCATCCATCTTGAATGTACATGCAAAATCAACAAACACTTAGAAAAATTTTCAAAAATTTTGAAAAATAGTGACACAAAAGCGAAATCACCAATTTGTCACAATAAGCAAAATCAGTCAATGACTGATAAGCTAAATTAGTTATCATGACAGATAATCTAAATCAGACTTTGACAAATAAGCGAAATCAGACTTTGACAAATAAGCGAAATCAGACTTTGACAAATAAGCGAAATCAGACTTTGACAAATAAGCGAAATCAGACTTTGACAAATAAGCGAAATCAGTCTGAACGTGTCCCTATGAGCGAAATCAGGGATGATCTAAGAGCGAAATCTGATGATTATGTCCTTATCAGCGAAATCAAGCAATATCTTTCGATGTCCGTAAAAGCGAAATTAGGTTTTTTAGCTGATTTTTACCATTTTTAAGCCGTATTTTAACCTGATTCTTTCTAGGATTTGTTATTACTATGTTTTACATGTTATACTCGAAAATCAATCCATTTCAACCGTAGGAACCACTTCAAATCAGAAAAGTATGAGAGAAAGTGAGTAGAAGTAAGAGAATTCGGTAGAATCAAGCTGTAGTAGTATGAACTCCTCGTCCTGAGCTCTGATACCACTTGTTGGACCGTTCTGTGACCCTGAAAAGTCAGTTAAGGTAGTTCATCTTTGCGTATAAAGGCGGAATCAATGTACACAAAGTAACAACAGCTTTTCCTCTTTAATTCCTTCTATATTGATGCTTTCTGAATTGATTTTGACAGAGTTTCGTCACAAAGCACATGACCAAATTTCGCTCCATGGTTACAAATGAGATCACACATGGAGGTATATATAGAGCAACTGATTTCGCTCATATGGCAGTCCATATAAGCGAAACCCCATGTGACACATGAGCTAAACCCCCATGTAACCTAATGAGCGAAACCCTAATGTCCTAACAAGCTAAATCATCACCAACATGTACATATGAGCGAAACCCTATCCTATCCTATGTACACATAAGCTAAATCTCATCATTAAACCCTAATTTGACTTTCAAGCTCCAGTTTAACCTATTTTGACCTAAGACTCAATGCAAACGTAGTCAACAGACATCTCATGCACCAACACCTTCGGTGACCTGTTAGGTGAATGGGAGCGTAGTAATATTTAAACATATGCTTGGGAATGCCTATTATGGGCCATGGAAGGCTTGGATGTCATTAAACGACATTCCACGCTACTTTGCGCAATTAAAGGACTAATTGCGTTAAACTGCAAAAGTAGGTTGATTCGTATGGTAACGGACCTTCCGGGATATGACCATGAGTTAATCATACCCTATTTATTCTTTATATAGCTTAGATATAGGCTTAGAGGTGTTTGGTGCGCAAAAATGAACTTTTAAGTCATGCAGGGACTAAAAGTGTCAAAAAGTGCACAAGTTTGCATTTTCGCGCATATCTTGCATTCTGAATATCCCCGGACACCCAAAAACTTACGTAAGCACTAAAATATTTTATTTTAGTGTTCGGCTTGATAAAATTCCACTCGTCGCGTAATTTGGATTGTTTTTAGCGTTCGTCCGTGTTTCGTTGTAATTAGCCGAACAACGGGACCGTACGACCAAACGAATCGACATCCCACATATTTTTGAGCATGTTTCATGTTCCCTATGCTTAGGCATCATTGTAGATCCTTAAAAATGGTTTAACGGGCCTTAGATGTATCGTAAATGGCAACTAACATGTGCAGGGACCTAATATGTAAATAAGTGAAACTTTGCTGTGCTGTGCATGTCCCTTACGGACAGTATACTGGACCATACGGTCCGTATACTAATGCCCAGCAACAGAATGTTGAAAACCAGCTTTGGTTTTGCACTTATCTCTCATTTCTTGAATCTAGGGAAGCTCGACCATGGGAACAATAGGATCAACATCTGGGATATCAACAGGTGGAACACCATCCTCCACCGGGGCCCCACCATCCTGGTCTCCCTCCGGGGGACCCTCGATGAGCAGGTCGATGTCACCATCGGGTAACGCGTCGATAGGTTGTTCCTCAAAGGGGACCGCAGCGAAGGGGAGAGGGGCAGGGATGGGAACAAGCGGTAGGTCCTCTCCAGGTGGGCCGTCAGCTAGGGGTGCGTCGTCTCCGAAGATCGGTAGGGCAAAAGGCTAAAAGTCATCTTCATCAGTGCTCGTGTAGTCTGAGGTGTAAACTCCCGAATCGGTAGCCACCTCGTCGTCAGAGGTAAAAGTCCTCGGGTCACTCGCATCGGATACTCCGCTACCGCATGATGCCATGGTGTCTGTAACACATCCACAACATATGCACTCAAATAAGATAAGCATGTAAACAAATAATAATGAAGTCATGTATGCATCCTAGTCTTCCCAGACTATCCCACCCAATCTCTAAGACTGAATTCCCTAGTCTCTCAGACTAACTCCCTGGCCTCTAAGACCAACCTCCCAGTCTCTAAGACTCGAATTTTTCCCCAGCCTCTAAGGCTAGACATCCCCAATCTCTAAGATTGAATGCCTCAGTCTCTAAGACTGAACTCCCTCAGTCTCTAAGACTGATACAAAAATTTTGAAAAGTGTATTTGTGCCCTTTTTGTTTGTAAAAATGTTTGTGCCCTGGATCTGGACTTTTAGTGTATGCAAATGTAAAAACATTTGAAAACATTTTCGTGAGAGCCCTAGTGATCATAGTCTAGACTCGAGAAGGAATCCTAGTTCGCTATGATCGAGGCTCTGATACCAAGCTGTCACACCCTGGCTTTTGCGGAAGCGTGGGTTTGTTTGGTGTGACTTCTTAATACCATAGCAACAATCACAACATGCTATATGATAAAAATACTTGATGTTCATCCATTAAAATAGTTAAAAATGCATAACAACAATTGTTTTAAAACATCAACCACAAGAATGCGTTACAAAACATGACTTGTTTAAAAAAAGGAGTTCATAAGACTCGACGAAATGCTACCAACGACACAAGGTTTTGAGACATGCAACTTGTCCAGGAAAGAGTTACACTTCCCAAACCTACGACTCCGGATGACATCCTTATTTAGTACGCAACTAATCATGCATCACTTGCCAGATCCAAATTAATTCCCTGAAATATATGTAGTTTAAAAAGTCAACAAAAAGTTGAGCGAGTTCATGTGTAAGTCTGTGTGTATAAACCGTTTAATATGTCTGTAAGTAAAATTAGTCCCTGGTATGTAGCAATAAGGAAAAATGATCACCATTGGGTTGCGAATCCAATAGTATATGTGAATGATGCAGGAAGAATCAAACCTAGCAAATTTGTCTCCGGTATGAAGACATAGTCACCACTATGGGCCCCCGGCCTCATGGGTGTGGGCTCGCTACACCCAAATAGATCTATCACTCATGTCCCGTGGTCCTACAATGAGGATTAATGGCCTTAAGTGTCATGCCCACCACTCACTTGATCGCGTAATAAAAACCCCTCCTTAAGCTAATCATACCAATTATAAAATGTCTGAAATAATTTGTAAACATGTATTCCACCCCGAAGTATAAAACCAAAAACAGTAAGGGAATAGGGGGTCATGAACTCACCGTAGTGCGTCTTGACTCGAACTTAAACTCTTTCCGCTACACGACAACCTACAACGTACTAATGTCTATTAGACGAACGGGCCGTGCCTTGGCTTAGAGTTTAGTGTTTTGATTTATGTTACTTTGGTATTATTTTGTTAAAACAATAATAATTATTTTAACTTAAATAGCGTTCTTAGAAAAATAGTTAGACAACTATTTCGTATCTATTTTCTCGAGTATTTTACTAAGTGTTCGGATTTTCGGAAAATTTCGGCAGAGTCTCCTCTGTAAATAGAGGTGTTCATGCTTAAATAGCATATCATTTTCTTTTATATATATCCAATAGTTCATTTTCAATAACCAACCCAACAAATAGACATACAAAACATTACATACTTCATTTCAGCTTTATTACTCGAAACCAGACTGTTTTCGAGGATTTTTCTAAAATAGTTAACCTTTTCTAAAAATCACCAAATTTTTACAGAATGTCACATATGTTCCAAAGTTTATTGTGTAAAAATATCAAAGTCCAATTCGCTACCCATTTTTTTTTATAGAAAATCATTTTCTCAACTGCAATCAAATTTGTTACCTTCTGATCACAGTTTACGGAAATATTCACTAAAAATCAACCGTAAGTCCGTTTGATGAAAATCCAGTTGGAGGGTCGTCCTGACAATGGTGTCTATCTACTGTAAAAATTCCATGAGTTGATTTTACTCAGGTTTTAAGTTATGACTCCAAAAACAACACACTTTTTCTGCAGTAAAAATGCAGCTTGAGCTGCTGTCCAAAAATAGCCTTTTAAAAATAGTAAACGGTCTCGAAAAATTACGATTCTAGTGCCATTTGTTTCGTTATTCCAAAATACTCATTTTAGGCTTTAGAAAATCCGTTTTTCGACTTAAAATGATCCCGTTACAGCCTGTTGAAGTTGGCTGGAAATCCAACTCAGCAAGCTGTTTGCATTGTAGAAGTGACTAAAAGTGCATAACCGAAGATCCTAACCATGGTTTATTGATGAACAAATGTTAAAAATTCAATCATGTTTTAACTAACCCTAAACCATTCAGATTTCAACCTCACACAACCTTTTTATATGTGGTTTTTAGGCAGAATTTTAAGTTCACATTTTAGTGTTTAAGCTTTGTGTGTGTCATAAACATTCAACAAATCGTAACAAGAATCAATGTGGAACAAGAGCATGAAGGGACTTACTACTAGCACAAGGCTAGGGTTGTAATCTTAGTGTAAGGATGATGAAGAATGATGGTGAGAAAAACTTGAACAAGGCTTCTTGAGAGCACTTCAACTTCACACTTCTATGGAGGATCTTCACAACTTGAAAGAGAGCTTGATGGAGAAGAAAATGGAGATGTGAAGATGGATGGTGGTGAATTCGGTTATGAGAGAGGGGGGGGTATATGAGCCGAAAATTAAGAGAGAGGAAGGAGGAGATTGGTTGTTGCTTTTGAAATGATGAAATTCTCTTGGAAATATGCATAACTAGGAGTTAGGGTAATCATACCCATCCTCTTGGCCAATGGAAACAAGATTTGCCTTACACAAGATTTTAACAAAATATTCTTTAATTATTTGGGCAAATTTTCGGTTATGGGGGGGGGGGGGTAAAGTGTAAATTTTTGTTAATTAGTAGGTAATTATTAAAAGGTTAAGGGTATTTACAAGTATAGTGGGTGTATGTCATGTTTACATGGTGCATGGGGATTTTTGTGACCATAATTAATTTAAAATAATAAAATAATATTTCTAACAATATTTTCATGTCTCGGGTAATGTCTGGTTGTTCGGTTTCGCATCGTTTCGTTAAAGCGTTTAATTGTCCCGTAAAGCATCTTTTGTGCATCTTTTTGTAACGAAATTAATTCCAACACTTAGGAAAGTGTCCAGGACCATTTAGTCAATACTCTGTATAATATGAGTGTGTTAAAAGCTGAATTGTTACTAAAAATGCGGAATTCTGGAATTAAATTGCGTTTTAGGCACTTTCCGGCACTCAAACTATCACCCAGTGACATAGTCTTATGGTCCTCACCTCCCTACACTCCATATTGGTGTAGTGTTTTATTCCTGGCCCATACTGGCCTAAAAGTAGTATCTGTCTAAGTGCTGGCATTGTCAGCATGTGTCTGAGTTATCCGCTTACTGTGCTAACTGTGCTTTGTGCATCAGGTTTGTCACTAAGAGTCTGTATGAAATAATTGAAGTGACTGTTATGTAAAGAATGCACATGTATGTATATAACATAAATCAGTAAGCAGTTTAAAGTGTCAGATGTAGTCAAGCACAGTCATTAAGCACATAATTAGGGTTAATTAATTTGTACAGTACCTATAATTGTACGGGTTGTCACATGGTCCGCTTATGTGTCACATGGACATATGAGCGAACCTCATATGAACACATAAGCGGATCTCCTTTGTTCCTATGAGCGAACCTATTTCACTAAACACACACAATCTCGTATTTTCTCGTAATTCGTGCCCTAATCTATACAATGCAATGAATGACTCGATCTAAGACGAAATCAACAGATGTAGTGCACCAACAGACTCCCCCTCAGATGTTGATGGAGTCGACTATCGAGTCACACCAATGCTATGTCTTCACATCTTCAGTCTTGATCAGTCTCTGGGCTTTTCTTTCTTTCTATCTTCAGACTCCCCTTCTCGATTTACTGGCATTCCTTTGTTCTTCAGTAACATCTTCAGGATCATTGTCTGGCTATTTATGAATTCAAAATCGATTTCCAGGATCGAAACTTGGCTATCTTCAATCAGAGATCTTCAG
Organism: Helianthus annuus; assembly: GCF_002127325.2. Lineage (NCBI taxonomy): Eukaryota > Viridiplantae > Streptophyta > Magnoliopsida > Asterales > Asteraceae > Helianthus > Helianthus annuus. Next base: position 162,399,476 of record NC_035444.2, read on the forward strand.
GAATCGAAACCTGGCACTCTATCTTCAGATTCAAGATCGAAACCTGGCTATTCCTGCACATTCTTAACCCAGAAATAAATTTTCCAATTTTAACAATTTTCATGCACCAATTCAGACTCTCCTTCAAAACAAACATAGATTTTGATGAACCACTTTAAAGGTTAGATTATGAAAAACCTTTTAATTCACACAAACACTCCCCCTCAAATATTGCTCATCATGTTTAGCACTTGGAATTTTGAAAATCAGCTTTCCAACATCAGTTGTCGAAAATATTTTTGAACTTTTCAAAAGTTTATGCTAAAACACACTGAAAATCTTTTGGATTTTGAAATAAAGAAACCTGAAATGCAGAAAAGAAAATTTACAAACAATATTTTTGTGAGTTCGTGTAAGAGGATCATATCAGTTTATGAGACATATCACCAACACCGTTAAGCTTGATTACATTTTCAGTTCTAAACAATTCACCTAGATTGTCAGTATATCGGTCCACTGAAATTCTCACACAAAGTTCAATTGATCCGAGATACGATATTAATGTCTTAAGAACTTAAACTTATCCGTGTGTCCCACTACTTGAATATACTCCCGTATCCAGATCCCAGTATTCAGTCTTACAGGTGAGTATACCACAGATGATATCTGTATAGGGGTTAATTGCGAGGGCCGTGAGAGCTCAGGTCGATACTTCCGTATACGCAGAGAGATGACGGCTTCGACTTTTCGGTGTATCCCCTTTAGAGGATCTTTTTATTTCAACAACAGCGACTATCAATTTTATTGTTTCTTCAGCTTGCTGAGGGCGGCGCTTATGTTTCAAAGCGTTTGCGGAAAGCATTATCCGGGGACTAGGTCAGTACTTCCATACAGCAGAAGTCCCGGGATAATACCCCAGATATCACTGAGCATAAAGACCTAGTATCTCAGAATAAGGGACCTTTCAAACAAGATTTCAGGGGTTACCTATATATCCAAGTTTGTGTTAACCCACAGAACAAGCAAGTTTGAAATTTAGTTTATATCTCGTCACAATCTACTAAATGTGTAAAAACCTACTGACATATCCTCAGTGAGATTGTTTATCACATTTTATCTTTACATTTCTTTAGCATGTTGTGACAATCTACTGATGTACTATCATTTCCTCTATTCACAACGAAACTCATTTTTGAATTTTATCATGTTTTTGGCTTTTTCAAATGTTTTTGGATTTTCTGAAATTTCCCTACTTCCCCTATATGCAAACACATTTTAAAGGAAATTTGAAAACTACTAAACTCTTGACCCACTTGAAGAAAAAAAAATCAAAACAAACTGTACAGAAACTTGACAACTGACATCAAATCGCCTCAATTCGCCATTCACTAGGCGTAAACAATCTGAACTCCCCCTTTCAACAAACCATTTTCTCATTTAGATCTCAAAACACTTAAGTTTGTTTTAATCGAAATGATTTATCCGGAAAATGAGTTTGTGTGTACCACTTTTAAGTTTACCACTTATGAATCATGGGGATATGGTTCATCATCTTGTTTATCAATCTCATATGAATAGTAAATCAAGTACAACTCAATGTCCCTGATTTACCACTTGGAGTACTAAATCACTGTACCACTTGTAAATATAAACTCTTCAAAATATAACCACAAATACCACTTGTAGATCAAAAATACCACTTGTAGATAACCAAAGAATACCACTTGTAGGTTATGCTGTAGGAATGAAACATCTATAGAAATCTCTTTACCACCTGTCGAAATATTCAGAAAGATGCCGATTCCTGCTTCTCAATTACCAACCTGGAAGCTTCGGCGTAGTCCTTTCACCTGCAAACATTCAAACACTATTCAAAATCTTTCAAACAAACTTTTCAAACATTAGAATGACGCCGATTCCTGATCCACGATATAAACTTGGGATCTCCGGCATAGTCCTTAGACTATCATGGAAAACAGACTTCCATCCAAGTCTTTTCAGACTTGATGGATTTCAACTCTTGCGCAGTGGGGTTGTATGTAGCCTTTTTAGTCGCATAAAAATCTTTAACCCCCTTTGCTTTCCCACTTAACATTTTCCCAAAAATCTTTTTAACACTCCCATTGAATGTTTTCTCGACATCAAAATCATTTTTCTCATTGTAAAACTGATTTGAAATCTCAGTTTTTCCAACTTTCTTTTTAACTTACTCAAATTTCAGTGATGGAAACTCCTCATCATTCACTGAAATTTTTCTTTCAACCTGTGGCTCTTCTGGCTTTGTGGAACCAGATTCATCGCTGACATTCACATCAACCTTTTTTGCAACCCACACTTGGTTGTCATTCTCTTTCTTTTTATAAAAAATTTTCTTCGAACACTCACCAACCTCATATTTTGAATTTTCAAAAATTTTAGACCTATTGGTTGGTGGTTCCACATCAACAATTTTTTCTTTCAATTTCTGAGAAACTCCCTGTTTTGTTCTGACGTTATTTTGACAATTCCACGCAATATGACCAACTTCATTGCATCTGTAACAGGTACGAGTCTCTCTTTGATAACACACTTCAGATCCATTTCTCTTCTTTTCAGCAAGAAACTCTTGGTTTGACTGTCTCCAGAATGGTTTCTTCTGTTCCTCATCAGCACTTCCACCTGACACAAATTCTGTTTTTGTTTTAGAATTTTTATCATATTTATAATTTTCTGGTGGAACAAATCCTAATCCTTTCTTTTTGTAGCTACGATTTTGGTTAGGTTTCTTCTGAAAACCAGGACCAGAATTGTAACCCTTTTTCTTGTTTAAACGTTGTTGAACTCTAGAAGTATATTTTTTAGGTTTTTCAAAACTTTTCAAAACTTTTAATTCAGGAATATTAATTTCTATTAGTTTGAAAGTTTAGTTAACCAATTCCGTTTTAATACTCATATTAGGAACTCTTTGTTGTAATATAATTTGTTAGAACCATTCAAAGTATAAACAACTTCGAATGTTTCATCATTCAAATCTGCTTTAGATAACAAAAATTCTTTACTGTAAGACCGTTTAACCGACGAATTTTCCCTGTTGACTGACGAATTTGACTTCCCAGACTTAGGTTTTGACTCATACTCCTCATCAGTATCCAACACCTGATCGACCACCTTTTTGATTAACTCAGACTCATGATCAGTATCGGACGAGGTAAACGTGACATCAATGTTATCTGGTAAAATGTCAGTTGTGTCGGTTTTTAGCTTTATATTGACTGCTTTCTCAAGTTGCTCCTCGTTTGGTTTCCTAGGAGAATACCCATCCCAAATTGGAGGCGGACACTTGTTATAGCTAACAGTCGGTTTCTTACCACAATCTTTCTTTTCCTTTGGCTTCTCATCTTGAAAAGCTTCCATACCTGCAACAGTTGGGTAAATGCGATCAATGAGATAATCAGAACTAGAATAACTTTGCAGTAAACGTCTAATTCTCTCATTCTCAATCTTTTCTGTCTCCAACTCTTGCTTCCACTTAGCACTCTCTTCGATGTAGAAGTTTATCGCTTTCTGCTTTGACATGATGACCACATTCATCATCGTCAGTGCTTGTTCTCTTTCTGAGTTTGTCTTTTGAAGACCAGTTACCGTTTTGTTCAAGACATCGTATGATTCTTTCACATAGTTGAGGTTGAACAGTAACTGCTCCTTCTTCTTCTCGTACTCAGCTATAATGTCGTCTTTTGCTGCACAATCCTTGCAAGCTTCCAAACACTTCTTGCAAGGCTTGACGACTTCAACAATCTTCTCGACTTCGATTGTTTTAACCATATCAATCACCTTTTCAGCTTCAGTCATCTTCTTTTCTTCTTTCTCAACTTTGGTAATCTTCTCAGCAACACATTCAACATTTTGAGCATCACCTTCAGATTTCTTTTGTTGTTCTTTAGCAACTCTTTTCTCCTTCAGTTTCTCCATTCGATCTGCAAAATAGAAATGAAAACTTTCAGGAGAAAGATGAGATTTAGCAACATTTATATGTTTCTCCTCCTTATCATCACTGCTACTATCAATCGGTGATTGATCAAATTGTACAGATTTTTCAGAATCAACATCTAATACACCAGAATCAGAAGGTGTTTTATCAAACACAACTGCTTTTTTTGAAATAATCTCATTTTGTACACTCGCATCTGTACTCTGTAAACTTTCATCTGAACCCTCTGAAATTTCTCCAGATCTTTCTGAAAGTTCATCAGTACTTTCTGAATTTTCATCAGATGTATCAGACTTTTCATTCTCAGTAGCTACATTCACCCCAATAGATTTCATCCAAGTAGCAAACAAATCTGGCTCTCTGACAGTCTTAGCAATGAATGCTTTGAACTCTCCCTTCTCATCAACAAACATATCCCAGCTGAAGCCTTCAGGTAGTCTCTCATCATCTTGATCAACAAAATAGGCTTTGCTATCAGGAGATAAGTATTTATCCCAGCTGAAGTCAACTAAACATGCTCTCTTGGGATCTTCAATCTTCCTACCATGAGCCGTCTGTGGTTCTTGAGATTGACCAACTTGCTGATAGATAGCTTTTCGGTAGTAGTCGTCTTTTCCGAATGGATTCTGTGCACCGCTAGCTTCTCTTCCCTTGCATTCCCGTTTGAAATGGCCTTTCTCCCTGCATCGAAAACAAGTAACTTTAGATTTATCAAAACCTAAAGTAGATACATGAGCATCAAGAAAGTCATTTCTCCCGGTGATAGTTTTGAACTTTTCAGCACGTCGAAGAACACTTGCAAGACACCATTTGATATCCATGAGTTCCATTTCTTCGGCGTCTATCTGATCGTAATCCTCCTTGGTAAGCATAGGATTTCCAATCCGACCAGCAACAAGACCTTCATAGGATAACAATACAGAACCCAGAAGTGCCATGTGGTCTTTCGCAGTATCTTCTGAAAAGCTTTGACCTTCTGGAAGGTTGAGAGCTATGTTGCATTGAATCACGTATCCATTTCCTGTCTTTGTACCCTGAGACTGAAAGCTTGTGTTTGTCTCTTTAGGATTGACATTCGGAAATGATGAAAACCTGCTGCTACTCTTATTTGAACCCTGATCAACCTTTTCTGGTGAATCCCCAGCACTGAATGTAGTTTGTATTTTCGGACTTCTCTCAGACTCAGTGACTGGAATACTACCCCTGTAATACATCTTCACATCCTGTTGACCACTTGGACTATTCATCCTCGCGATCTTTTGCTGTTCCAGATCCTGACTCTCGATTTTCTCGATGAACTGTGAAATTGTCAGCCCGTCATAAACACCTGTGTTTTTTAATATCATCAAATACGTTCCCCACTCCTTCTGAGGTAACGCATCAGCCAATTTATCCACCCACTCTTCACGACCTTTTTCAACACCCAACATCGACAATGAACGCACTAAGTGACAATATCTCTCGATCAGCTTCTTAGTATCCTCTCCCGGTAAACTGCTGAACAAATCAAACTCTTTCTTTAGCAAAGCTTTCTTGCTCTTTATCATGTTCTCGCTTCCCTCAAACTTGACTTTAAGAGCATCCCATATCGACTTTGCAGTTTTGTCGTGCTGTAACAAAATGAATATATCTTCTTTGATTGCTTGCTGCAACAAACTGATCATCATTTTCTCGGCTTTGTACATCACTCGTTCCTGATCAGTGAATTCGGATATCTGCTTGATAACTTGTAATTCTGTTCTAGGCAACACATACTTCTTCAATATACACTCCCACGATCTAAGGTGATTTGCCTGAACCCAGTTCCCAAATCGATCTTTCCACCCATAATATACCTTGATACTCATCAATCTCGGGGGCTTTTGGGTTGTTCCCGTCTCGTTTTCTAAGTTCATGGCCTGTGCAATCGCAGCTGGAGTAGACGGTGTTGCAAATGCGTTGTAGAACTCAGTATCCATAATGATTTTACACGTTTTTCAAGACAAGTGACTAATAAGCGAACCAGAATGATCACACAAGCGAATTTGTATGCTGTTCACAGGAGCGAATCTCAAATGCACCTTGGAGCGAACCTCTTGAGCGGATCTGTCAGAAGTTCACTGGAGCGGATCTCACAAACTAGCTTGGAGTGGATCTGTGAAGAACACTTGAAGCGGACCTTTTAAACTTTGGAGCGAATCTACCAAACTGAATGACACTGGAGCGGACCTATTGCGATTTCGAGCGAACCTACTACTAATTTGGAGCGAACCAGTTGTAATTTGGAGCGGATCTGATGACAATATGTTCAAAAAGGCGAACCTGAAATAGTCAAATAAGAGAATCTTATTTCGAACATGTTTTCACCCATTTTTAGTCCGTATTTCAGTCTGAAAACTTCAAGGGTTTGTCTTTGATCTATTTCACACAATCTGTGCAAATTTGACCCAATTCTGACTGTGAAATCTCCCTGAACTAAGAAAAGAAGGTGTAGAAGTAAGAAATAATGACGAATTCCAGCTATTCTCTGTAGAAAACCTCCTCCCAAGCTCTGATACCACTTGTAGGATCGTTGACTGACCCGAATGAGTCGTTCAGAGGTAATCTCCTATGTTTCAGGTGCGGAATTACAAGAAACATAGGTAGAAATAGCTTGTCCTTCACTTTAATCTCTTGTTTTATTGATTTGACAATGATTACAGCTTAAACGTCACACCGGCAGAGCTTCGGCGTGGAAATCAACAACAACTCTTCTTCTTGGATCGCTCGAATGTCAGGCTATATATAGGACAGGTGGTCCGCTTATGTGTCACATGGACATATGAGCGAACCTCATATGAACACATAAGCGGATCTCCTATGTTCCTATGAGCGAACCTATTTCACTAAACACACACAATCTCGTATTTTCTCGTAATTCGTGCCCTAATCTATACAATGCAATGAATGACTCGATCTAAGACGAAATCAACAGATGTAGTGCACCAACAGGTCTAAACCACATTCTAATCCGGTTCTCACTTAATCATGCATTTTTAACCATATCCTCCTTTAAAACTAACCGGTCTAAGCATAGGCTTAATTAAAGACCCGTTAGGAATCTAATAGGTTATTAAAAATCTTCGTTCCAGATTTAGGAGCCCAATAAAAGTTATCTGTACTTGCTTGGTAGTATACGACTGGGATAAATTGTATAAATTTGCCCAGGTAAATACTTTTAACTTATTTTCCCTTATACGGGCTTGGGGTACGGTATATAAAATACCGCTTGGTCGGGCAATTGACCTTAACTCATTAGTAGTTGAGTATTATCAATGTGACCCGTTTAAAAATTTGTTTTGTTTGTTTTACGCCTTTGGGAGTTTAATGACCATGTCCCGTATATCCTTGGCATCATTCAAAAAATGGCCACGACCTTGACACGCGGGTGTAGGCGTACACCCGACAGTGTGTCCATAATTATTAAGGTATACCCGCTGGTTTCCTGCCGCGGGTTTATACTATGTGGTGTGTCTATTAATCTTGAACCCGGCACGAACCGGGCGACTAAACGCATAACAAACATGTAATTCTTTTACAAGTTTAAATTTGATTAATTATCCCAAGTTATAAAAAGTTTTGTGCCATGTGCATTCAAATCAACTTTTAAAACATTTTCAAAATGAGTCAGTTAAATTGTATTTACCAGTGAAAACTGACGTATTTTCCAAAAAGGCTAAGTGCAGGTACTAATCGGAATAGGATGGCTACTCCTAGCATCAATAAAAAGTCTCGCAAGCTTAGATGCCTAAAGTCTGTTGAAAAATGTTTCATTTATCTTTTGATCTGCCTGTGGATCCTTTACTTTTCGTTTGTAATACTTTGATATTACTTGATATCGGTTTGTAATATATTCATCTTTTGCTTCCGCTGTGCATTTAAATTGTGTTGTTTGACTATGACGATATCAACTACGTCACGATACTCCCCACCGGGCCCACTGGTAATACGTGGAAATATCAGGGTGTGACATTTGTGGTTCACACGTGTAATATAATGTTAAATGATATTTATGATGCATGTAATGTGTCACACATGTAAGGTACGAATGTATACGGTTCACATGTGTAATACAATATTGAATGATAGTTAGGATGCGTGTAATGTGTCTCACATGTGTGATACTCGTGTATACAGTTCACATGTG